>NW_023270244.1:1604999-1773436 GCF_011800145.1 Mirounga leonina
CTTTCTTTCTTTCTTTCTTTCTTTCTTTCTTTCTTTCTTTCTTTCTTCTTTTCTTTTCTGGACAAAATGACAAGATGGAGAAATTCACATCAAAAGAAAGAACAAGAGGTAGTACTCAGAGCCAGGGATTTAATCAACATGGATATAAGTAAGATGTCTGAACTAGGATTTAAAACAACAATTATAAAGACACTAGCTGGGCTTGAAAAAAGCATAGAAGACACAGAGAATCCCTTACCATAGAGATAAAAGAACTAAAATCTAGTTAGGCCAAAATTAAAAATGCTATTACTGAGATGCAGTCCTAAGGGGAGACCATAAAATAAGGATGAACAAAGCAGAAGAGCAAATCAGTGATATAGAAGATAAAATTATGGAAAATAAGGAAGTTGAAAAGAAGAGGGAAAGAAAACTATTAGGTCACAAAGGTAGACTCAAGGAACTCAGCAATTCCATAAAGCGAAATAATATCTGTATTATAGGAGTCCCAGGAGATGAAGAGTGGGGAAAAAGGGGCAGAAGGTTTATTTGAACAAAGTATACCTAAGAACTTCCCTAATCTGGGGAAGGAAACAGTCATTCAAGTCCAGGAGACACAGAGAACTCCCCTGAAAATCAATAAAAATAGGTCAACACCTCAACATATTATAGTGAAACTTGCAAATTACAAAGATAAAGAGAAAATCCTGAAAGCAGCACAGTACATGATGTCCTTAACCTACAAGGGTAGATATATTAGGCTGGCAACAGACCTGTCCACAGAGACCTGGCATGCCAGAGAGGACTGGCATGACATATTCAATGTGCTAAATGGGAAATATATGCAGCCAAGAATACTTTATCCAGCAAGCCTGATCATTCAGAATAGAAGGAGAGATAAAGAGTTTCCAGGACAAACAAAAACTAAAGGAATTTGTAAGCAATAAACCATTCCTGCAAGAAATATTAAAGGGGACTCTTTGAGTGGAGGGAGCAACCAAAAGTAACAAAGACCAGAAAGGAACAGAGACAATCTACAGGAACAACGAATGTCTAGTTATTCTGAATGTAAATGGAGGAACTACCTGATCTCATCAAAAAGACATAGGGTACAAGAATGGATAAAAAAAAAAAAAAGACCTATCGATATACTGCTTACAAGAGACTCATTTTAGACCCAAAGACACCTCCAGATTGAAAGTGGGGCGTGGAGAACCATTTATCATGCTAATGGACATAAAAAAAAAGCTGGGTTAACAATCCTTATATCAGACAAAATAGATTTTAAATCAAAGACTGTAATAAGAGATGAAGAAGATCACTATATCATAATGAAAGGGTCTATCCAACAAGAAGATCAAACAATTGTAAATATTTATGCCCCTAACTTGGGAGCAACCAAATATATAAATGAATTAATAAGAAAAATTAAAGAAATACATTGATAATAATACAATAATAGTAGGGGACTTTAACACCCCACTCACAGTAATGGACAGATCATCTAAAAAAATTAACAAAAAAACAAGGGGTTTAAGTGACACACTGGACCAGATGGGCTTCACAGACATATTCAAAGCATTTCATCCTAAAGCAGTATAATACACATTCTTTTTGAGTGCGCATAGAACATTCTCCAGAATACATCACATACTGGGTCACAATTAGGTCTCTACCAGTATAAAAAGATCGAGATCATAATGTGCATATTTTCAGACCACAGTGCTATGAAACTTGAAGTTAACCAAAAGAAGAAATTTGGAAGGACACAAATATATGGAGGTTAAAGAACATCCTACTAAAGAATGAATGGGTCAACCAGGAAATTAAAGAATTTAAAATATACATGGAAGTAAATGAAAAAGAAAACATGACAATTCAAAACCTTCAGGATGCAGCAAAGGTGGTCCTAAGAGGGAAGTATATAGCAATATAGGACTTCCTCAAGAAGTGAGAAAAGTCTCAAATACACCTTACTGACTTATTTACTTACTAATCTTACTTACACGTAAAGGAGCTGGAGAAAGAATAGCAAATAAAGCCTAAATCCAGCAGGAGAAGAGAAACAACTAAAATTAGAGCAAAAATTAAATGATAAAGAAATTAAAAAAACAGTAGAACAGATCAACAAAATTAGGAGCTGTTTCTTTGAAGAATTAAGATTAAACGAGAGGAGGAAGATAGTGAAGGAGTAGGGGACCCTAGTTTCATCTGGTCCCTGAAATTATGCTAGATAGCTATCAAGTCTTTCTGAACACCTGCAAACTCAACTGGAGATCTAAGAAAAGAATTTCTGCAATGCTACAAATAGAAAAGCTACTGCTTTTTGCAAGGTAAGAGGTGTGGAGAAGTGAATCTCAGGTGATATTTTGGAAGATAAACTGCAGGGGGAGGGAGCCTCCATAAGCTGGCTACCAGAAAGTGATATAGCAGCAGAGTGCAAAATTGGAACTTTAGAAGTCTGCTCCTGTGAGGGACATCCCTGCTTGAAAGGTGCTCAGGTGGCAAAGCGGGGTGGAATCCTAGGTGTGACAGTGTGGTCTCAGGAGCCCCAGGGTCACAGAAAGAACAGGGGTGCCTGAGTGTGGCAGAGTTCCCAAGTATCAGAGCAGGGAAGCTGGAGGTAATCAGTGAGCCCAGGATTGGGCTTTCAGCTCTATGTTCCCATAAACAGCAAACCATGGCACAGTTGGGTGACTGCTCTCCAAGCAGAGACCCAGCAAGAGGCAGACTGGTGGCGGGACACCCCTCCCTTCCCCAGAAGGAGCCACATAGGTGCCCACTGGAGGAGACTCAAAGCAGGGTCTGTACCTGAGATTAAAACACTCAGTCACAGGCTGGATGAACACAGAGGGCTGACGGAAACCAGGGAGGCAAGAGTGATTGACTGCTTTTCTGTGAGGGCTCACTGAAGAGTGGGGGGCCTGAATTTTCAGCTCCAGGGCTAGAGATTGGGGCTGAGCCATTTTCATCCTCTAAAGCGGTACAGAAAGCCTCAGGGAACAAAAGCCACATAGAGCAATATGAAGTCACTTACACTGAGCTCAGCCTCCTGGCAAGGGCAGTGCAAAGACACCTGAGAATCAGTGCAACAGGCCCCTCCCCCAGAAAACCAGCAAGAACATCTGGCTACTGATCACACAGAACCGCAAAACTCCAGTGCTGAGGGAAAATAGTATACGGAATTCAGGGTTTTTTCTCATGATTCCTTGGTCTTTCAGCTTAAATTTTTTTCTTTTTTTTTTTTACCTTTTGAACTAGTTTCTTATTTTATCAACTTTTTTTAAGTCTTTTTTAATTTTCATTTTTACATTTATATTTTATATATAAATTATTCATTTTTTGCTTCCTTTCATTGTATTCAATTATATTTGAATATATAATTGAAATATATATTTTGTATATATATATTTGTGTATATATATATATATATATATAAGTTTTTCTTTCGTTACAATTTTGGGATCTAGTTTCTTCTAACAAACAGACCAAAATACACACAGGAATTAGTGTACTATTCTGTTCTGTCCACCTGTTTGATTATATTCTCTCTTTTTGTCCATTTTTTTCATTTTTGGTTTCTGATCTCTTCTGATATGTTTAGTGTATATTTTGTTGGGTTCATGGTTGATATTTTTCTATTTTTGTTCTCTCACTCATCTATTCTCTCGACAAAATGACAAGATGGAAAAATTCATTCCAGAAAAAAGAACAAGAGGCAGTATTTACTGCCAGAGACTTAATTAATATGAATATAAGTAAGATGTCAGAGCTAGAATCCAGAATAATGATTGTACAGATACTAGCTGGGCTTGAAAAAAGCATAAAAGACACTAGAGAATCCCTTTCTGGAGAAATAAAAAAAACTAAAATCTAATCAGGCTGAAATCAAAAGGGTATTACTGAGATGCAATAAAAAGTGGAGGTTCCAACTGTTAGGATAAATGAGGCAGAAGAGAGAATCAGTGATGTTGAATATAAAATGATGGAGAATAAAGAAAATGATAAAAAGAGAGATAAACAACTACTGGATCACGAGGGGAGGATTTGAGAAATCAGTGATACCATAAAGCAAAACAATATTAGAATAATTGGGAGCCCAGAAGAAGAGGAAAGAGAGAGGGGAGCAGAAGATATATTTGAGCAAATTAGAGCTGAGAACTTCCCTAATGTGGGGAAGGAAACAGGCATTCAAGTCCAGGAGACACAGAGAACCTGACGCCCTCAAAATCAATAAAAATAGGTCAGCACGTTGACATATAATAGTGAAGCTTGTAAATTCAGAGACAAAGAGAAAATCCTGAAAGCAGCTCAGTACAAGAGGTCCTTAACCTACAGAGGTAGAAACATAAGGCTGGCAGCAAACCTATCCATAGAGACCTGGCAGACCAGAAAGGACTGGCATGAGATATTCAGGGTGCTAAATGAGAAATATCTGCAGCCAAGAATACTTTATCCAGCAAAGCTGTCATTCAGAATAGGAAAGATAAAGAGCTTCTGGGACAAGCAGAAACTAAAAGAATTTGTGACCACTAAACCAGCCCTGCAACAAATATTAAAGGGGATTCTTTAAGCAAAGAGAGAGCCCAAAAGTAACATAGACCAGAAGGGAACAGAGACAACACACAAAAACAGTGACTATACAGTTAATACAATGACACTAAATTCATATCTTTCAATAGTTACTCTTAATGTAAATGGGCTAAATGCTCCAATCAAAAGACACAAGGTATCAGATTGGATAAAAAAAGGAAGATCCATCAATATGATATCTACAAGAGACTCATTTTAGACCCAAAGACACCTCCAGATTGAAAGGGAAGTGGTGGAGAACCATTTATCATGCTAATGGACATCAAAAGAAAGCTGGGGTAGCAATCCTTATATCAGACAAAATAGATTTTAAATCAAAGACTGTAATAAGAGATGAAGAAGATTACTATATCATAATTAAAGTGTCTATCCATCAAGAAGATCTAACAATTAAAAATATTTATGCCCCTAACATGGGAGCAGTCAATTATATAAACAATAATAAAACTAAAGAAATACATTGATAATAATACAATAATAGTAGGGGACTTTAACACCCCACTCACAGCAGTGGACTGATCATCTAAACAAATGATCAACAAGGAAACAAGGGCTTTGAATGATGCACTGAACCAGATGGACTTCACAGATATATTCAGGGAATTTCATCCTAAAGCAGAATAATACACATTCTTTTTGAGTGCACATGGAACATTCTCCAGAATACATCACATACTGGGTCACAAATCAGGTCTCAACTGATACCAAAAGATTGGAATTATTCCCTGCATATTTTCAGACCACAATGCTTTAAAACGTAAACTCAATCACAAGAGGAAATTTGGAAGGAAAACAAATGCATGGAGTTTAAAGACCATCCTATTAAAGAACAAATGGGTCAACCAGGAAATTAAGGAATTTTTAAAAATTCATGGAAACAAACGAAAATGAAAACAGAACTGTTCAAAACGTTTGGGATGCAGCTAAAATAGTCCTAGGAATGAAGTACATAGCAATACAGGCCTTCCTCAAGAAGCAAGAAAAGTCTCAAATGCACAACCAAACCTTACACCTAAAGAAACCAGAGAAAGAATAGCAAATAAAGCCTAAACCCAACAGGAGAAGAGAATTAATAAATATTACAGCAGAAATCAATGAAATAGAAACCAGAAGAACAGTACAACAGATCAATGAAACTAGGAGCTGGTTCTTTGAAAGAATTAATAAGATAGATAAAGCCCTATACAGTCTTATCAAGAAGAAAAGAGAAGGGACCCAAATTAATAAAATCATGAATGAAAGAGGAGCGATCACAACCAACACTGAAGAAATACAAACAATTATAAGAACATATTATGAGCAAATTTATGCCAACAAATTAGGCAATCTGGAAGAAATGGATGCATTCCTAAAAATATAAAAACTACCAAAACTGAAACAGGAAGAAATATAAAACCTGAACAGACCCATAATCACAAGGAAATTTAAGCAGTAGTCAAAAATCTCCCAACAAAAAAGAGCCCAAGGCCAATGGCTTCCCAGGGGAATTCTACCAAACATTTAAAGAGGAATTAATCCTTATTCTTCTGAAGCTGTTTCAAAAAAATTGAAATGGAAGGGAAACTTCCAAACTCTTTCTTTGAGGCCAGCATTACCTGATCCCAAAATCAGAAAGAGATCCCACCAAAAAAGGAGAATTACAGACCAATATCCCTGATGAACATAGATGCAAGAATTCTCACCAAGATACTTGTCAATAGGATTCAACAATACATAAAAAAGGATTATTCACCACAACCAAGTGGGATTTATTCCTGGGCTGCAAGGGTGATTCAACATCTGCAAATCAATCAATGTGATACACTATATTAATAAAAGAAATGACAAGAACCATATGATCCTCTCAATAGATGCAGAAAAAGCATTTAACAAAGTACACCATCCTCTCATGATTAAAACTCTCCACAGTGTAGGGATAGAGGGAACATACTTCAATATCATAAAAGCCATATACAAAAAGTTCACAGTAAACATCATTCTCAATGGGGAAAACTGAGAGCTTTCCCCCTAAGGTCAGGAACATGACAGGGATATCCACTCTCACCACTGTTGTTCAACATAGTATTAGAAGTCCTAACCTCACCAATCAGATAACAAAAAGAAAGAAAAGGCATCCGAATAAGCAAAGAAGTCAAATTTTCACTCTTCACAGATGACATGACATGTGGGAAAACTCCACCCCAAAATGGCTACCACTCATACAGGAATTCAGCAAAGTGGCAGGGTATAAAATCAATGCACACAAATAAGTTGCATTTCTATACACTAACAATGAGACAAAAGAAAGAGAAATTAAGGAATCAATCCCATTTACAATTGCACCAAAACCCATAAGATACCAAGGAATAAACCTAACCAAAGAGGCAAAGGATCTGTACTATGAAAACTATAGAACACTCATGAAAGAAATTGAGGAAGACACAAAGAAATGGAAAAGTGTTCCATGCTCATGAATTGGAAGAACAAATATTGTTAAAATGTCTATGCTTCCCAGAGTAATCTATACATTCAATGCAATCCCTTTCAAAATACCATCAACATTTTTCACAGAACTGGAACAAATAATCCAAAAATTTGTATGGAACCAGAAAAGACCCCAAATGGATGAAAGACCTAAATGTGAAACAAGAATCCATCAAAATCCTTGAGGAGAACACAGGCAGAAACCTCTTCGACCTCAGCCACAGCAATTTCTTGCTAAACACGTCTTCAAAGGTAAGGGAAACAAAGGCAAAAATGAACTATTGGGACTTTATCAAGATAAAAAGCTTTTGCACAGCAAAGGAAACAGTCAACAAAACCAAAAGACAACCGACAGAATGGGAGAAGATATTTGCAAATGACGTATCAGATAAAGGGCTAGTATCCAAAATCTATAAAGAACTTAGCAAACTCAACATCCAAGGAACAAATAATCCAGTCAAGAAATGGGCAGAAGACATGAACAGACATTTCTGCAAAGAAGACATCCAAATGGCCAACAGACACATGAAAAAGTGCTCAACATCACTCAGCATCAGGGAAATACAAATCAAAACCCCAATGAGATACCACCTAACACCAGTCAGAATGGCTAAAATTAACAAGTCAGGAAACGACAGATGTTGGCAAGGATGCGGAGAAAGGGGAACCCTCCTACGCTGTTGGTGGGAATGCAAGCTGGTGCAGCCACTCTGGAAAACAGTATGGAGGTTCCTCAAAAGGTTGAAAATAGAGCTGCCCTACAACCCAGCAATTGCCTACAGGGTATTTATCCCAAAGATACAAATATAGTGATCCAAAGGGGCACCTGCACCCCAATGTTTATAGCAGCAATGTTCACAATAGTCAAAACATGGAAAGAACTCAGATGTCCATTGACAGAATGAATGGATGAAGAAGAGGTGGTATATATATACAGTGGACTATTACTCAGCCATCAAAAAGAATGAAATCTTGCCATTTGCAACGATGTGGATAGAACTAGAGGGTATTATACTAAGTGAAATAAGTCAGAGAAAGACAAATACCATATGAGTTCACTCATATGTGGAATTTAACAAACAAAACAGATGAATGTAGGGGAAGGAAAGGAAAAATAAAATAAGATAAAAATAAAGAGGGAGGTAAACCATAAGAGACTCTTAACTATAGAGAACAAACTGAGTGTTGCTAGAAGGGAGGTGGGTGGGGGAATGGGATAACTGGATGATGGGCATTAAGGAGGGCACTTAATTTAATGAGCAATGGACATTATATGCAAATGATGAATCACTAAATTCTACCCTTGAAACACTATAATACACTATATGTTAACTACATGAATTTATAATACACTATATGTTAACTACACTATATACTATATGTTAACTAAATTGAATTTAAATAACTTTTTTAAAAATAGAGAAATATGCTGAAAAATTATTCATAATTAGCCAAGCTGAGATGGCATTATGGAGAATCATTTTTAACAGATGCTACTTGATATTACAACAAAACACATGCTATGCACTGATTAAGTAAGCAATGTTCAGATCAAATTTCAAAACATTTATATATTTTTAAAAATATTTCCTTGAGCAATCAAAGGAATGATGTATTTATCACTGCTGAACTTCCATTCTTATGAGTTAACACCACTGAAGAAATACCAAGAAAGAGGAAGGAGAGAATATGGACTTAATATTTAGTAGTCAATAATACTATGTCACTATATGCTTATGTATATAGCACATCACTTTATACTCTATATATAGACCATATACCATATATATATCTATCTATATATATATATACCATATATATCTACATAGTTATTCCACAGGGGCAAAAACTCCCCTAGAGAAACTCCATGTCTATCTGGTTCACCATTGTGCTGCCAGTCCCTAGTACTGCACCTAACATGTAAGTAGTAGCCACCCAGTGAATATGCCTATAATACTACAGAATACTGCAGGATGCAACTGAATGCTAAGTTGCATCATATAGCTTCAAGTGATGCAGAAAGATCAGGAAATAGAAAGATAGATATAGCCTAAATAATGAGAGAGGTTTTGAAAAGGAAGTAAGGCTTAAACTGAGTTTTTAAGAATTTTAAGCCCATGGACACGTCTCTTCCCACCCCTCCCCTTCTAGTTCCTCCTTTTTCTCTCCTGTCCTCTGTCTACAACCACTCCTTGGTAACCTCATCCAGTCCTATGACCTCAAATACCATCTATAGTATACTAGTTCCACATTCCTATTTCCAGACCTCAATTCCCTTGAGAAACCCAGACTCATCTATCCAGCTACATCCATGACATTTCCATGTAGAGTTCATTCATCACTGAACCCTTAATATACTCCAGCATCCACCACCACTGACAACCCTGCTCCTGTCCAATCTCCCTCATCTTGGTAAATACATTCTTCAAGCTGCTTAGGCCCAAAACCCTGGAATCACCCTTGACTCCTCTCCTCTCTCAATCCCCACTTCCAAAGGCAGGTCTTGTTGGCTCCATATTCATAACAAATCCACAATCTGACCACTTCTCACTAACAAAATCATCCTCTGCCAGGATTTCTTCTGTGACCCCCTGATCAGCCACCTGTTCCCATCCCTGGCTCCCTCCAGCCCATTTTCCACACAGCAGCCAGAGGAACTCATTAAATATCTACATGATCATGGAATTCCTCTGTTCAAAAGCCTCCACTGATGTCTCATCTCATTCAGAGCAGAGGAACAGCCAAAGTCCTTACCATGATGCCTATCTGATCTCATTGACCTGTCTCCTTCTATCCCTTACTCACTGGATAAGTTCAAGCCATGCTGACCTCTTTCTTATTCCTTGGATATTCCAAGGACACTCCAGGATCAGTGTCTTTTTCTTGCCATTCCTTCTGCCATAGAGATTCCTCCAGATATCCCACTGTTCACTCTTGACCTCTTTCAGGTCTTTCCTTAAATCTCCCTGAGTGCACTATTTAAAAATAACACCCCACTCACTGCCATGACTCTTTCCACTTACAAGGCTTTCACCATCTCACATTTTATGTATTTGTCCACAGAATATAAATCCATGTGAGCAGGGACTTTGTTATATTCAGTGCTGTGTCCTCAGCCCCAAAAACAGTACCTGGCACATTGTAGGTCCTCAATGAAGATGGCATTATGAAATCTTGCCATTTGCAATGATGTGGATGGAACTAGAGGGTATTATAAATTAATAAAGAATGAATATGCGATTACAGTTGGTGGAAAAGAGGATAAAGATTTGAAAGGAGAGTTCCAGCCCAAGCAAAAGTCACAGGATGGGACTGTGAGTGATATGGGGAACAGATGGAAAAGAACAAGTCTAGAGTGTGGTAGAAAGTTTTCATTAATACATAGTTGGAACCGGTTGTGTTTAAAATAAAGTTCTAAAGAGATATATTGAGAAAAACACTGTCTAGATTACCAGAGAAGATTATTGCAAGATAGACATCATAAACAGAAAGAACAGTGTATGATATACATGACTGCACATGAAAAGAGAGAAAAGCTAGTAGAATATTAATAAAAGTTACCTCTGGGGGCACCTGGATGGCTCACTCAGTTAAGTGTCCCACTATTGGTTTCCACTCAGGTCATGATCTCAGGGTCTTGAGATCGAGCCTAGGGTCGAACCCCACATGCGGCTCCATGCTCAGCAAGGAGTCTGCTTGTCCCTGTCCCTTTCTCTCTGCCCTTCTCCTTCTCCTTCTCCCTGCCTCGCACATGTGGGCGTGTGCACTCTTTCTCTCTCTCTAAAATAAATAAATAAATCTTTCTTAAAAATTTACCTTTGGTAGATGTTGTTATGGATGGTTTAAGTTATCCTCCCTTATTTTTCTATGTTTTTCAAATTTCCTTAATAAGCATGAATTAATTTTATAACTAGAAAAAATTTTTCTAAAGTTGCTTTTGTTTTCTAAAACACTGAAAGATAAAGTCCTCTGGAAAATCATTATTCTCTGTATGAAATATGACCATTTAGTGAATGCCACATATATTTATTAAAAAGCAAGGATGGAAGAATTACAAGAGAAAAAAGATTTCAGGATTCTCCAAGAGGTGACTTTTGAGCTAGACCTGAGTGATAATATGAGACAGCCATCAGAGGGTGAAGAATTCTCCAAATTTTCCAGGCAGAAGTAACAAGTGCAAGGCTTCAAGGTGGAATAAACTTGGAAGTGCCTGATGTGAGCTTACAGGATCTGACTTATATTCTCATTCTGCTATGTGAAAAATGAGAGGAACGAGGGTGGGAGGGAATGAAAGGCAAAAGTAGAAGTGTGGAATGCAGCTTAAAAGGGGTTCTGTAAACCTAAAATGATGAGTTGGTCTGGGTTAATAACAGTAGGGATAGAGAAAAGTGAAGAGAATTGAGATATATGTTAAAGGCAGAGCTAACCAGACTTGCTAATGGATTAGTTGCAGGAGGTAAAGAAAAAAACAGAAATTACTGCCAAGTCATGTGGAATCTATCCTAAGCAACCAACAGTCTCTGGAGGCATACGGAGTATGTATGGAATAGAGCATGACATTGAAGTTCTCACATTATTCCTCCAAAGACAGCGACACCCCAAAGAGAGAAGTGTCAGTTACTCAACTGCTATCAAGAGTCCAAGTGCTAAAGTCCTGCTGGGAGGTACAGTGAAACATAGTATAAAAGAAACAGAAGGGATGAATCTTTTTCTCTTGAAGTTTATGAATTTATAGGTGAGGCAGAACAAAAACAAAGATATATATAAATGTGACTTTTTTACATGCTTTAGCATTGACATGAACACACTCTGACTAACCAGAGTCTGATGTGCTTATGGCAATTTCATCAAAAATTATGGCTCTAAAAGACAAATATCATATGATTTCACTCGTATGTGGAATTTAAGAAACAAAACAAATGAACATAGGGGAAGGGAAGGACAAATAAAATAAGATGAAATCAGAGAGGGAGACAAACCATAAGAGACTCTTAACTATAGGAAACAAACAAGGTTGCTGGAGGGGATGTGGGGTAGGGGGATGGGGTAAGTGGATGATGGGCATTGAGGGGGGCACGTGATGTGTTGAGCACTGGGTGTTATATGCAACTGCTGAATCACTAAATTCTACCTCTGAAACTAGCAATACACTATATGTTAATTAACTGATTTTAAACTTTAAAAAAAGAATTATGGCTCTAATCAAAAATCCAACTGTGGTTTATAATTACAAGATCAGGAAATGATCACAGCTAAAAATATCAACACATAAATGGAAGTCAGTTTCACATGCCCATCTTTAGCCTTCATACTTATATAATGGCATGTCACTGTGAATGACAGGATCATTAGTCTATTTTATTCTACAGCTGGATTGACCCAGCACCAAAAAGAAAAGGCCATCTGAATGATGGGCTAAGTTTTCACTTGTCACACAACTGTTTTGAATTCTGTAACATATACAGAACAGAGGAAAATATGAGAAACTTGCCTTCTAGGAAGCTACTGAAGACAAATTTGCCATCAAATGAACCAAAGCTAGAATTGGAAGAACTTTTGATAATTAGGTGTCCCCTGGAGCTTGTCACATGTAAACATAAACTTAGAATAGAACAAATGAAAAAAACCTAGGTGATTATGGTATTGTTTCTAACTTGAGAACCATTTGATACTGATAACTCATTAGATTCTGGGAAATTTTACTTATGCCCGTAATAAAACCAGAGAATGAAAATAATCATCAGATCCAGCAGATTTTTTCTTCTGCATAATTTATACCTATTGAATCTGAACAAGCTTCAACAAATGACTAATCAGTTAATAACTTTTCTTTTTCTGTCTTGTGATTAAACTATGATTGCTAATTTTATTTTTCATGTTTTCATTCAGTACTAGGAAGAATAAGAATTTGTCAGCTTGTTCAGTTGCCAAAGAGCCTACAGGCCAATGTATTAATGTTGTCAGGAAGATTTCCTTCCTGGAAAATGAGTGTCATATAGACTTTGAGGTCTGGAAAATCTAGGTATTCCATTCTGTCATGTGGGAATTGCTAACAAAGGAATCAATGCAGGGCAATGGTTAAGAGCACAGGAATTGGAGTCAGATACTGAGTTTTGTTTGTTTGTTTCAAGTTTTTATTTAAATTATAGTTAGTTAACATATAGTGTAATACTGGTTTCAGGAGTAGAATTTGTGATTCATCACTTACATTCAACACCCAGTGCTCATTACATCAAGTGCTCTCCTTAATGCCCATTACCCATGTAGCCCACTCCCAAACCACCTCCCCTCCAGGATCCCTCAGTTTGTTCTCCACAGTTAAGAGTCTTTTATGGTTTGCCTGCCTCCCCCTTTTTTTTCTTCCTTCCTCTATGTTCATCTGTTTTGTTTCTTAAATTCCACATATGAGTGAGATCATATGGTGTTTGTTGTTCTCTGACTGCCTTATTTCACTCAGCATAATACCCTCCAGCTCCATCCACATCACTTCACTGCAGATGGCAAAATTTCATTCTTTTTGATGGCTGCGTAATATTCCATCATATATGCCACGTCTTCTTTATCCATTCATCAGTCAATGAACATTTGAGCTCTTTCCATAGTTTGGCTATTGTTAATAATGCTGTTATAAACATTGGGGTGCATGTGCCCCTTCAAATCAGTATTTTTGTATCCTTTGGGTAAATACCTAGTAGTGCTATTGCTGGATCATAGAGTAACTCTATTTTTAACTTTCTGAGGAACTTCCATACCATTTTCCAGAGTTGCTGTACCAGCTTGCATTCCCACCAACAGTGTAGAAGGGTTCCCCTTTCTCTGCATCCTCTCCAATATCTGTTGTTTCCTGCATAAGCTACTGAGTTTTAAGCTATGCTACTCTGTGAACTTAAAATGGAAACACTGCCACATTACGTAAACTCTCAGATGGAAAGTGGGAATTCTAAAACCCAACCCATAGAGATTAAGTGAGATAATGTATGGCATACATATAGAAAGTGTTCTAAACTGGCTAGAAGGATTATTCAAGAAACTCTCAAACTATAGAGTTTACTACTACCTTCTCTAGGCTACCACAACTCTTTTTTTAAAGATTTTATTTATTCATGATTGAGAAAGAGAGAGAGAGAGCATGCACAAGCAGAGGGGAGGAGCAGAGGGAGAGGGAGAAGCAGGCTCCCCACTGAGCAGGGAGCCCTAGGGCAGGGCTCAATCCCAGGACCCAAAGGCAGATGCTTAACCAACTGAGCAGGCTACCACAGCTCTTCAAATATGCTCATCCCTGTTCCTTTGTTTATGTCTTCATTTATTCAACAATTGTTTATTGAACAAATAATCATGCCAGATATTGGGCCAAGTGCTAAAGACATAGCCACAAACAAGATAAATGAGTTCTCTGCCCTTCTGGTTTTGCAGCCTGCTTAGAGTTGGAGTCAATAGGATATGATAGTTGCCCTGGTGTGAGAAATTTAAGATATACTTAGGTCCCCTGGCACAGGTTAAGTTGAAACCTGGACTTAAGGAAAAGGGAAGGTTTTCTTGTGGACAGTGTATTTAAGTTGCAGATAAAAGGGGAAGCAGGAATAACAAGGAGAAGGGAAGAAAAATAGTATTTCAGATGGAAAAAATCAATATGAGCAAAGCCCATGGATGAAAGACGTTGGTACAGCATTCACAGTGGTAAAAGTGCAGGAAGGACATGGGAGATGGCTCTGGGAAGATAACAGAGCCCAATCATAAAGGCCATTATTTGTTTTTCTCTACCCAGTGACCACCCACGTGCCTCCCACTCTACTTACATGGTTTTCATGGGGACTGCCATGTTTTCACCAGACCCCACTCCCTCTCTACAGTTGATTGGTCCAGAAGTAGGCATCTGACCTGAGTTGGGCCAATGACCACCTTCCCTAGGGCTGTTGGTCTTGAAGGTGATCAGAGTAGTGTTGTTCTTTCTCAGCTGGATGAAATAGTAAGATATAAATTCAGGAACAACCGGCTCATGTTTTCTCCACAGGAACGTGGAGAAAGCCACTCTATGGCAAGAGAAAAGGATGAGAGCAGAGGGACTCAGAGGTGGAGCAGAAATTGAGTCTTGATTATCTAGTCCCTATTTCGAACTGTTAATCCTAAGGCTCAATGGCACCTTTACTATCCACATGGTTGGCTTTCTTCATGAGTATCTTCCAATATCTTCCAATAAATTTCACTTTTTACTTAACCTAGTTTGAATTGGGCTTCTTTCAGCAAACAACAGTTAAACACACACACACACACGCACTTAAAAAATGACTTGAGGCCAAGGACCGCCAGGATGGACAGGGAGGCCAGGGCAGCCAGGGCAGGTGCTACAGCCGGGGGAACTCTGCGTGTCCCGCGAGCACAGGGCGCCCCTGGCGGGGCGGAGACGTCTCTCCCACAGCCCGGAAGACCAGAAAGCCGAATACTGTATTTGCCTTCTGCCTACCTTTCCGGTTCCCCTTGGAGGCGGAGATCGCCTGTGGGTCCCAGGCCCCAGATGCCGAACCCCACAGAGGGGCTGTTCAGAAGTAGCTCACAGTGAGCGGCAGCGTCCTGGCGGCTCCGCTGGAGAACCGAAGGCCCTCGCCTCCTCCAAGTTTTCATCATCGACTTTCTTTTTTTTTTTTTTTTTTTTAAGATTTTATTTATTTATTTATTTGAGAGAGAGAATGACAGAGAGAGAGAGAGAGCACATGAGATGGGGGAGGGTCAGAGGGAGAAGCAGACTCCCTGCCGAGCAGGGAGCCCGATGCGGGACTCGATCCCAGGACTCCAGGATCATGACCTGAGCCGAAGGCAGACGCTTAACCAACTGAGCCACCCAGGCGCCCGCATCGACTTTCTTGACCAGCCTTCCCTGGTGATGCAGACCATGCAGCGCTAAGCCTGGGCTGGGGAAATGGAGTAATGTCCAACCTTGTGTCCCTTCCTAGGACAGTGATCCTGTTATTATAGGGACCTAATCTTCTGCCTGTACCGGAGCTTGGGCACTCAATTCTTTTGCTTGGCGCTTAAGTATTGGTTACTGCAGAAAATAAAACTGGCTTTTGCTTAAAAAAAAAAAAAAAATTGATTTGAGAATTTTTAAATCTAGTTCTTCCACTCAGTTCTCTCAGTTGAGGTCCCATTTTGTGTTAAGGTTATGGATACTTCTTGTTCAATAATGGAAGTAAAGTCTTAGACAATAGAAAGACATTTCTCTCCAGCCTGACTTATAAAAATAATAGAAATCAGAACCAATCTCCACTCCCCATCCTCTGAAAAAATTTCTTAGGGTGAAGTATGTTAGTTTGTGTCAAACTAGCTAAAACTATTTCCTTAATTATCTGAATCTCTGGTGTATGTATTGGTTACGAGAAAGGGTACATATTGATTAAAAGATTCTCTGACAAATTGTCCACCATTGATATCAGTCATCCTAAATTAGAAACTTTGAAAAATGAATCTAGTTAGGAAAAGACTAGGAACTACATCCTGAGAGCTTGAAGTTCTAATAGGTTTTTTCAAGTATTCAAAAATCTGATGAATGAATTTTCTTTACTTTTGTTGCCTTAATTTTATAAAGATCTATACAAATTAATTTTCTACAATGCTCCAGAATCAATTGTTTCAACCATCACAACTGATTCGAAGGAGGGGCAGGTCAACCTTTACAGATTTCCTGTCATGTGTCGGGCACCCCACTCAGGGCTTTCACAAATATGACACTTAATCCTAACAGCCCATTTATAGAGGAGGAAACAAAAGTTCAAAGGTATTAATCTGCTTGTTGAAGGTCATCCAAGTGTTTAAATGGGGAAGATAGAGTCTTTCAGATTTCAAAACCCACACTGGAAATAATAAAGTCTTAATCATTGTGCAATTTCAATTCACCAATCATCATTCACAATAAATGAGTCAGTGTCAGGCTTTGAAAATATTTAAAAATAAACATGATATAATATTCTTCAGTAAAATGGGAAGGCTAAAATATGTACAATTGGGGGGTGGCTTATTGAGAGCTCTAACTAATAAATCAGAACAGTTAAGACCCAAAATGAAGAAAATAGTTAACTTAGCTAATGATGACCTTTTTTTTAATTGAAGTATTGAGGATGGAGAAGGAGACAATGTTGGTGATAGTATTTTTATTTTTATATTTTTAATTTTTTGTAGCTCACTTTGTTTCAGGTTATGATACAAGCTTGATTAAATCTGCTTTAAGAACAAAGATTTAATCCTAACAAACCACGAAAAGAAATGTGTTCATTCAGCTTCTATTTTACTTCCATCTGCTCTGTCTAAAAGCATTGGTGTCACACTGGGAAAGATGAAACTACTTTTGTTAAGAGGGAATTGAAGCCAGAGATAGATAAAGAGGTTGTAATTGGGGACTTGGTGCTCTAAATGAATTTCCAGCTGGAGAAAACAAGTACAGGGATTGCAGAGAGAACTGCTGTTACTCATCTTTGAGGAATCAGAGAGAAGAAAATCATAATTGTAATCCCCACTCTCACAAAATAAAAGAAGGAAGTGGATTCTACAAACTCTAAACATCCAACGAGAAATAGAAGGCCTAAGGCCATCTACCAATGGTGCTAATGGATGTGTGGCTGGCTGGGAGGTGACAGAAGGAATCAAACCCTTTCCTTTCTCCCCAGTTAACTTCACCCTTGTACTTCTCAAACAAAAAGCAAGGATTTGGAGCAAAGATTCATAAAATGAGCACCTGAAAGTCTCTGGGAATTGAATGATTACAAACATTCAGTCCCAATCCTTCATCTATAAGTAAAGTACACACTAGATGAACCACTTGAAAAATCAGGTTTTTATTCACATGTATATCCCTTCCTGCCAGTATTCTGCTTTGGATACTGAGAATAAAGATTAGACACTCCCAGTACACAAATCTGCCAACATGCTGCATGGGAATAGAATTGAAAGTACATTACAGGGCCATTTGATATAAAATACCCCTGAAAGAGAAATTTCAGGAAGAATACATTGCATATGAATGAAATTAACAGGAAGATATTACTATCAGGCTTTTGGGTTCACTCCTCCAACAAGAGGTCCCAAGTTCCACGCATCATTTGTGGTAGTGGGTCCAAGATATTTACAAAATGTGAGATGAATTCTATTGTGTTTCTGCTTAATGCTGGAGAACTGTCAACCCCGTTTCAAGGGAGCATTGGCACACGGAGTCTGACTCATGCTAAGAGAGCTGAAAATTATAACCCTTCAGCAGCACATTAGTCTTCATTTCCCAATTTATTTGTAGCATTTTCAGACTGCAATGCAGTTTTACAGCATACATATATTACTGCAGTTACATAAAAGTCACATTTCATTCTAAAGCAAAGATGGATGATAGATAGGCTGTCATTCTCCATTCCCCCAGAGAAAACAGATTGTGGAGTATGAACTTAACAGTATAATTTGAGATAGCAATTGAAGTGAGATAAAGAGTAGTTTAGGGAGTATCCGAATTCTAAACGGGAATCAAGAGGCACAGTTGTATTCCTAAAATCCACGGTGTAACCTTGAACATGTTAATTTTTTTATTATTCATCTTCCTTTTTGATGAAGTGAGAATGGTATTCAAATTGTATCTATCTCATGGCGATGTTCTGATGCTGCAGGAGATGAGACAGAAGACAAGGGAGTCAGCAGAGATGCTTAAGGTCTCTGCCTATTTCCTCCCCTTAACTCTCCCATCAGAATAACAATTTTCTCTTCAATGTTCCTATGGCTCTTACTCCATGCTTTGTGTTACAGCATTTTCTCAATGATTGTCTGTGTTGCTCTGATAATGATTTTTACCAATGAGCTTTGTTTTTTCATTTAAAGGGGAAAAAATAAATACTAGCCACAGTCAGCTTATAAACAGATTGTAGGAGAAAATAAATCCTGCATTTAGCTGATGCAGAAATCCACTGAACTCTCTGATACCAGTGGGTAGTAAAATAACCAAATTGTTTCAAACTAGTGGATTTGTCAACAACATGGTTGACGGCCCATGCCCTGTGATTCCTTGGTGCTTACCACTTCTGTGCATGTCTGCCCAGTACCTGCAGCTCATTCTAGGGCTCTCTCTGGCCATAGGAACCCATTTTTTTTTGAAAATGCAGAAAAATTAAAAATAATTTTTGTTAGTACCACAACTCTAATATTTTTTTCCCATGCAGAACGTGCCCTCTTTAATACCCATCACCAGGCTAACCCATCCCCCCGCCCCCTCCCCTCTAGAACCCTCAGTTTGTTTTTCAGAGTCCATCGTCTCTCATGAGGAACCCATTTTGCTCCTGCTGGGCTGACCAGGAATACCAGGGAATTGATGCTCCCCAGGACAGCCTTCAACCAATGACTGACAGGAGCTGATGAATAAACACTCCAACCCTGGCCAGAATCAGCTGTCACATCCAGAGCCACTGAAGGCTTTTTCCTGTGACACCAGAGCACATACATATAGCAGATCTCCCCTAATCCTACCCCAAAAGGACCTCTAGCCATTTACCCCTGTAGCTGTACACTGAAGAGAAGGAGATGACCAGGCCACTAAGGACTGTTTGGTGCGGGGTCTGAGCAAATCACCACACAGCACCCATGAGAGTGACAGGAGCCAAGACAGCG
This sequence comes from Mirounga leonina, assembly GCF_011800145.1. Lineage (NCBI taxonomy): Eukaryota > Metazoa > Chordata > Mammalia > Carnivora > Phocidae > Mirounga > Mirounga leonina. Next base: position 1,624,662 of record NW_023270244.1, read on the forward strand.
GTAAATGGAGAGCTGGCCCAAGTCTGTCCCTCAGGGGACATTTTCTCAGTTCCTACATGCATAATTACAATGATATTCTTACTCCAGGTAGAACACCTACATTAGTTTAGGTCTGGAGAATAAGAATGTGGATGGCCCTATGTTGAGTGAAAGGTTCTACCCAAGAAAACATTAAGGATCCTGCTGAAATCTCTCCTCACAGGCAGGGAAAGAAAGGAATTGCTACATTGCCAGAAATCATTGTGTCTGATCATTCTAAGGAAGTATGTAGCTATAATGAAGCAAGGGGGAGTAGGTCCGGAACACTGAGAATTCACTGGAGCCCCTCTTCTTGATGTTTGAGTGCCTTCCCGTAACCGTACTTGAGCAACGGTAACAGCTACAGCACCACTAAAATACTAACCAGGGGCCCAGGCCCCTTGGAGATGAAAGCGTGGGTTATCCCACTGCGTTAGCAACCTCCCCACGCTGAAGTGCCACCTTAGAGTGGGGAGCTCTAAAATGGATGGAGGAGAGAAGAGATGAGAAAAATCAGTGATATCCTTGAAACCAATTGCAGCAGCAAGGACTATAGCTTGTCTACTAAGTCCTTGTGACTGGCCCCAAACTTGAAGAAATAGTAGGAGATAAAATGAACATGGGGCCCACGTGGATATGTGACGGGCAAGGATCAGACTGCAGCAGAAACCATCAGAGTCTTGTCTCCGTCCCTCAACACTTTCTCTTCTGTGCTCAGTTTCCACCTGCCAGCACCTTTGCTTGGTTGCCAAGGGCTCTTTTTGTCCTGGAGCTGATAGGAAGTGCCAAGGAATTAATCCATCCCACCCTGGAGCACCCATCCACCAATAGCAAAGGGAACTGGTAGAGAAATAGCCAAGCCCCTCCCCCCTTCGGCGAGATAACTGAGTCACATCTACACTGTCTCCCACACTTCTCGGATGGATTAAACTCCTGTTGCCATGGAGGTAGCTTGTTAGTAGCACATCCTTTTTTGGCTGCTTTTTCTTCCCTGTTTCATTTGCCTGCTCTTCCATAGTGACTTCTTTGACCGTATTTCAAATAAACTTTCATCCTTGCCTCAAATTTGTTTTTGAAGGAACACAACTTACCGGAGATGTGTTTTCTGCTATACAATTGTAAAAGCAGAGGTATGCACCATATAACAACTCTCCTACAAATAAGCAAAGATGTGCTCCTGCCCCAGGCATAGACCCACTGTTTTTATCCCCTGCTAGGGGATCAAAAACAGCCAGCGCTTTTTCTTTTAGACTTTCATGTTTTTCTTACAGATCTTAATAAGGGGACAGGAGCATCTATTGAATTTTGTCATTCTTCACTTTAGCTGAAAATAATCTGAGATGGGGCGCCTGGGTGGCTCAGTCGGTTAAGCGTCTGCCTTTGGCTCAGGTCATGATCCCGGGGTCCTGGGATCGAGCCCCGCATCAGGCTCCCTGCTCAGGGAGGAGCATGCTTCTCCTTCTCCCTCTGTCTGCAGCTCCCCCTGCTTGTGTTCTCTCTCTCTCTCAAATAAATAAATAAAATATTTAAAAAAAAAAAAAAGAAAAGAATCTGAGAGTGAATGCATTCAGAAACGAAAAGGTTATGATCTTAACAGGTAATATTTATTCAGCACATCAGTAAAGCAGATCTTCTGTAAAGTGCCTTGCATACATTACTTCATTTTATTTTCACAGCAACTTCATGAAATACTTAGGATTGTCATCCCCACTTTACTGGTGAGAAGATGGAACAGGGAGTGTTCCTACAGCTTAGAAGTTTCCCGTTTGGGCATGGCCGCCTTGGATTTTCATGCATGTACTTTCCCGTCTGCTACAGAAACTCCCAGCAATAAAATAAAACAGCTTGTGTACATCTACTGGGCTTGGAGCTTGGAGTACATGCCAACTAGTGCAATCCCCAAAACCAGAACCATTAAAAAACCTGAGAAAGAATATCAATTCTCAAGACAAGGAAAATGTCTTAATAAATGCAGTTTGGCTTACCAGGACTCTGAGCCTACACTGCTCAGTTGTGCAGCAAAGAGTGAAGCAAACAGTCCAAGTTCACCCAACATGAGTACATTGCTCCAAGTATGAAAACACAGGGAATTCACAGCAGTGCTCTACTCAAAAAGGTTTTCCTTTCAGCTGCAAATATGCACACCTCAGGGAAAAAAGAAGGGGATAAACATAAAGTGAGACACCAAAAATATGATTCATTAGAGAAAAAGTTGATTAAAAAAATTTAAAATGGACTTCATCAAAAGCAACAACAACAAAACAAACAAACAAACAAACAAACAAAAAAACCTTACCTTTGCTCCGTGAAATGTCCTGTGAAAAGGATAAAAAGAAAAGCTACAGACTAGGAGAAAATATTTGAAAACCACATACCCAACAAAGTATTGTACCTAGAATACGTACAGAACACTCAAAACTCAATAATAAAAAAACTGTAATAATAAACAATTAGAAAATGGGCAAAAGACATGAACAGACATTTCAATGAGGAGGATATACAGATGGAAGATAAACACCTGAAAATGCTCAACATCAGCCACTAGGAAAATGCAAGTTAAAACCTCAATGAGCTATCATTATATACTTATGAAAATGACTAACATCAAAAATAGTGATAACACCAACTGCTAGCAAAAATATGGAGACACTGGATTGCTCATACATTGCTGGTGGGAATATAAGTTGGTATAGCCACTCTGGAAAAGAGTATGGCAGTTTCTTACAAAACTAATCATGCATTTACCATGTGATCCAGCAATTAGTCTTGGGCATTTATCCCAGAGTAATGAAAATCTACATTTACATAAAACCTGCACACAAATGTTCACAGCAGCTTTATTCATAATATCCACAATTTGGAAGCAATCCAAATGTCTTTCAACCAGTAAATAGTTAAACAAGCAGTGGTACATTCATATGATGGAAAAATACTCAGCAATAAAAAGGATCAAATTTTTCATACATGTAACAACCTGACTGGATCTCAAGGGAGTTATGCCAAGTGAAAAAGTCTCAAAAGTTTATGTATGGGTCCATTCATATAGCATTCTTGAAATGACAAAATTGTAGAGATGAATAACAGATTAGTGGTTGCCAGGAATTAAGGAGTGGGCAGGGAGAGAAGAGGCTGTGCCTATAAGAGGGCAGCATGAGGGTTCCTTGTGATGAAACTGTTCTGTATCTTAAATGTGGTGGTAATCTTGCTATTCTACACATATGATAAAGTGCATGGAACTAAATATCACACAAACACACACACACACAGGAATGCATGTAACACTATTGAAATCTGAACATGGTCAATGGATTGTATCCATGTTAATTTCTTGGTTGTGATATCGTACTGTAATTATACAAGATGTGACCACTGGAAGAAGCTGGGTAAGGATATATGAAAACTCTCTGTAATATTTCTTACAAGCACATGTGACTCTATAATTATCTCAAAATAAAAAGTTTTTAAAAATTTTAAATACAGTGGAACTGGATAATGTAATATAGCAATTTTTATGTTTATATATTGATTAAAATGGAGTTTTACTTTCACAAAATGATGTGTGAGGAGTTTATTTACATTTCTGATGCCAAGGTTGATCAGTTACTTCTTTTAAGAAAATAGAGAAAAGACCCCCAGCACTGAATTAAAGCACACTTAGATCTCCAGCAAGAATCCTTAGTTTTTCATACCTCACATGTCAACACAAGAGTGGTGGAAATTTGCTCTAGTTATTTTCACCATAAGCATCTTTGCCAAAAGCATTTTTGCTGCAAACATTTTCTCCACAAAACTAATTGAACATAAGGCAATTTTGCCTTAAAGATAAAATCACAAAAAAATAAAAGGACATTAAAAAGAACATAATGAAAAAGGGAAAAAAAAGATGAACAAAATTAAAAAGATTTTATTGTGAAATACCAAATATTTGAATACATTCAAAATGTGTAGTGTAGATTCACGGCAATACTGCACAAATAACTGATTTTCTTTTGCAGATTGTACCTAAACACTCACCTTCAAAGTCTTTCATTCACAGTATTATACTTTTTTTGTTTTTGTTTTTGATTCATCTCCTCCTTCAGCGTCCCATTTTTTTCCTTTTTATGCTAAAATTTCCTCCTTCATAAAGAGAGGCATCCATTTCCAATACTAAGATGCATATTTCTAGCTAAGTTTTGTATTATGTTGTGAAAGCTGTTCTTTGCATATTGTCATGTGTCTGTTGATAGCCATTCCAAAGTTATATGGGAAATGGGGTTCAAAAGTCTGTGCCACTGTATAGACCATCACAAGGGCTAAGACTTCCATAATTTAAAAATTGAGGTACTGCATCAAGGGAGAAATGAAATCAAACTCAACCAGTTGATGAAACCAACAAAGTGTCCAGCTAAACTGTCAACCACTTATTTTTTTATCTTATATGGCAAAATTGCCTTACAGCCAATTAGCTATGCAGTGAAATGTTGGCAGCAAAAATGCTTGCAGCAAAGAGGCTTGCAGTTAAAATACCAGACACAGTGGAAATGCTCCTGACATGGTAGTTAGGAACCCTATGCCCTAAGTCTGATTTTGCCTCTTTCAGAGCCTAAGCCAGTTTGACCTTTAGTAATAATACAACACAAATATAATTTCCTTCATAACATCGGTATTTGGAATATCCCTCCTTGCTAAATACTTACTGATACTATTAAGGCTGGTAAGAACAATTTTTTTCATATTTCTCCGACTTAACTTATATACTATGATCCAACCTTTTTTTTAAAACAAATTCATGGAGGACCTCAATAATATTCATAAAATTTTAGACATCTGTTCAAATAGCAAAATGTCCCAAGCCAGAAATTCAGAACTTCTCAGATTTCATAGCAGACCTCATCCCTTTCATACGCTACTGCTAACCTAGTAGTGCAGACTCTTCCCAATAACTCATACCCTCCTCAGCCAAAATAAAACTTGAACTCATTCCAAATGATTATGTCATTAGAAGAACATTTATTAACTGCATGCATTGATCTAACTACCTTTCAACAAGAGCATAGAGTGATTAAAATAGCAGAGGAGGCACATACTGACATGGTTTCAGGTTGTTTTTGTCTTTGTCTTTTATCTGGACAAAAAAGTTACAAGCTTTAGAAATGCCAATCTGTGACTTTATCTTGCAATTAATGTTGCTGTGTTCACATTCTTTTTTTTTAAGTTTTTATTTAAATTTGTTAGTTAGCATACAGTGTAATATTAGTTTCAGGTGTACAGTATAGTGACTCAATACTTCTATACATCACACAGTGCTCATCACAGCAAGTGCCCTCCTTAATCCCCATCACCTATTTCACCCATCCCCCTGCCCACCTTCCCTCTGGTAACCCATCAGTTTGTTGTCTATAGTTAAGACTTTGTTTCTTGGTTTGCCTCTCTCTCTTCCTTTTGCTCAATTGTTTTGTTTCTTAAATTCCACGTATAAGTGAAATCATATGGTATTTGTTTTACTCTGACTGACTTATTTCACTTAGTTTAATACACTGTAGCTTCATCCATGTTGTTGCCACTGGCAAGAATTTATTCTTTTTTATGGCTAAATAATATTCCAGTGTGTGTGTGTGTGTGTGTGTGTGTGTGTACACATACATACCACATCTTCTTTATCCATTCATCAATTGATTCATCAAACTTGGGCTGTTTCCATAATTTAGCTATTATAAATAATGCTGCAATAAACATCAGGGTGCTTGTATCCCTTTGAATTAGTATTTTTGTATACTTTGGGTAAATACCTAGGAGTGCAATTGCTGGATCATAGGGTAGATCTACTGTTTTTAACAGTAGCTACACCAGTTTGCATTTCCACCAACAGTACAAGGGAGTTCTTTCTCCACATCCTCCCCAACACCTGTTGTTTCTTGTGTTGGTGATTTTAGCCATTCTGACAGGTGTGAGGTGATAACTCATTGAAGTTTTGATTTGCATTTCCTTCATGATGAATGATATTGAGCATCTTTTCATGTGTCTGTCAGTCATCTGTATGTCTTTTTGGAAAAATGTCTATTCATGTCTTCTGCCCATTTTTAATTGGGTTATTCATTTTTTGAGTGTTGAGTTTTATAAGTTCTTTATATATTTTGGATACTTTATCAGATAGGTCATTTGCAAATATCTTCTCCCATTCCATAGATTGCCTTTTAGTTTTGTTGATTGTTTCCCTCACGGTGCAGAAGCTTTTTTATTTTGCCGTAGTTCCAAAAGTTTATTTTTGCTTTTCTTTCCCTTGCCTCAGGAGACCTATCTAGAAAAAAAGTTGCTACAGAGATGTCAGAGAAATTACTGCCTGTGCTTTCTTCTAGGACTTTTATGGTTTCAGGTGCTGTGTTCATGCTCTAATACATATCTGACTGATACTATTTTTCTCTCTTGAATGTTGAGTCACCTTGTTGCAATGTCAGGGAGATACATTACAACGTGGGGGACCTTATCCCCAATACATCTTGCCTGTGATTTTAAATCAGGTAGGTTTCAAAGGAACTTTGGAAAAAGGGATGGCCATCTCTAGCAAACATAGGCAATAAAAAGACAATCTAGTAGAAATCTCTTTGGATTATTTTTCCAAGAGAATATTTGTATTAAAATAATTTGTAGCAAATATTCTTTAAGGGGTGGCAAGCTTTGAACATGGGCAAATACCATTTGAAACTTATGAGTAGAGGTGGTAGATAAAAAGTGATTAAATTCTGAAGATCGAAATCAAATTTAAGATTGTGTAGAACTGTATAAATAGACAACATTTTAAAGCTATCATCATAAAGGAAATCAAATTTTCAAGTCATAATATGGGGTCTGATGGGTCCAAAACACAACAGTAACAACAAAAATTTCTTGGTGCATTGGCCAAGAATGGGTCTAAAATTTTGAAGGAACTAATACAAAGAAAAAGCAAGTAAATAACTACCCAGCTGTTTCCATGCCACCAAGCCCCCCAGGTAAGTCAAGCCTGTTTGGGATTATAACTTCCTAAGTACGGACCTCCTGGGGTTCTCAACACTGGGACTTTTGGGGGTAAAGGGCAGACATGGTCATGTTACCAGCGGAGATATTTGTGTATATACATTTCTAGTCTTTCTTGTCTAATCTCATCACTGAAACCATCACTCCCCCACCGCCCCGGCCATGTCAAAAATAACAACTCAGAAACAAATAAAAACAGGAGATTGGGTGAAGAAGTAAAAGAAAATAATTCCCTGGCTTTATTTCTTTAAAAAAATTTTAAGTATAGTTGACACATAATGTTACATTAGTTTCAGGTGTACAACATAGTGATTCAACATCTCTCTATGTTATGCTATGCTCACTACAAGTGTACCTACTGACCGTCACCACATACTATTACAATACCATTGACTATATTCCTTATACTGTGCCTTTTATTCCCATGACTTATTCATTCCATGTTGGTTGCAAAGCCTGTCTCTCCGACACTCCTTCAGCCACTTTGCCCACCACCCCACTTCCGTCTGGCAACCATCAGTTTGTTCTCTGTATTTACATGTCTGATTCTGGTTTTTGTTCATTTATTTATTCATTTGGGTTTTTTTAGATTCCACATAAGAGTGATAGGATATGCTTTTGTCTTTCTCAGTCTTATTTCACTTAGCATAATACCCTCTAGGTCCAACCATGTTGTGGCAAATGACAAAAATCTCATTCTTTTTTTATGACCGTGTAATATTCCATTGTAGATATACCACATCTTCTTTATCCATTTGTCTATTGATGGATACTTGGGTTGCTTCTTTATCTTCGTTATTGTAAATAATGCTGCAATAAACATAGGGGTGCATATATCTTTTCAAATTAGTGTTTTCATTTTCTTTGGGTAATTACCTAGTAGTGCAATTATTGGATCACATAGTATTTCTATTTTTAATTTTTTGAGGAACTTCCATACTGTTTTCCACAGTGGCTATACCAAGTTACATTCCCACTTACAGTGCACAACAATTCCTTTCTCTCCAAACCCTCACCAACACTTGTTATTTCCTATCTTTTTTATTTTAACTATTCTGACAGGTATAAGGTGATAGCTCATTGTGGTTTTGATTTGCATTTGATTTGCATGATTACTGATGTTCAGCATGTTTTCATGTGTCTGTTGGCCATTTGTATGTCTTCTTTAGAAAAATGTCTATTCAGATGCTCTGCCCATTTTAAAAAATTAGATTGCTTTTTTTTTCTTTGGTATTGAATTGTAGAACTTCTTTATATATTTCGGTTGTCCTGGCTTTGTTTCTTTTTCTGCAACCCCCACAGTTGGAACTGTACAGAAATGCCAACAACTAAGCGCAATTACACACAAAGGAGGGGCCAGATTCATGGTGCTGTCTATAGTATATTTCCCCTTTGCAATCCTCTAGACTTTAGCAAAATCTTCTTCTGACTGTCCTAGCTGTGTCTCACAGGTACTGTGAGAAAAAAGGGAAGGGTCAACTCTCCATGGTGAGCTAGAATTCTAAAGAGAAGTTGGAGAGCATAGAGATGGCAGTGGGAATTAGACATGATCCCAAGAGGAAAGTAAACCTTTGGGAAGAGTTGGGATCATGTACTCCTGCCACCCCACCCCACTTAAAATATTTATTATCTGTTCTTTATAGAAATATTTTGGGGTGCCTGGCTGGCTCAGTTAGTAGAGTGTGTAACTCTAGATCTTGGGGTTGTGAGTTTGAGCCCCACACTGGGTGTGGAGACTGCTTAAAAATAAAAGCTTTAAAAAAATAATTTTGTTGCCCCCTGGTATAAATAGTAAAAATAAGAAAATAAAAAGAATGAATACTTTGTACTGGATTTTTTAAAGCTCCTTTCATATACATAACCCTATTGATCTATCAATATATTCTCTTTAGTTTTCCCACAATAACCCTGATTGAGGAAAAAATATGTTTTTAAAAAATATCCGAATAAGAACAGGGCTTTAGTACAATGTATGATAATAATCTATTTACTATCATTTTCACACATGCTATTTGCTAGGAAGAGCAAATGCCAATCATGTTATTAATTCTTGACCTTCTCAGGTCTAGTGTAAAACTAACTGCAGATAATTTAACTAGCAATTCTCCCCCTGATGGTTAGGGATGTAGCAGTGAGAGTTGGAACCGGGACCTTCACACACTGGCCATCTTGTCGTCCCCAACCTTTGAGAAAAGACATATGTAGCAGCTACTTCAGATGGAAATCATCCATGGGAAGAGTTACAGCTTCCTATCAAATATCTTCAATGTTTTGTGCATCGAGACTTCTTTTCTTGAGATAGCTTGAAATTTTTCTTCTTTGAGCTTTTTCATATTTTTCAAATTTTCTAAGATAAATATGTATTACCTTTGTAAGCAGAAAAAAGCTATTTAAAAATAAATTATACAATAGCCCATTGTTTTCATGTGCACTATTTAGATTATGTATATGTCATCCCACAAGACTACTCTTCTCAAGGAATAGCCATTAAAAAGGGACCATGTCGCCATGTGCAGTGTTCTATGGCCACCGAAGTATGTAGGGTCTACTCCAGAGCAGTTGGCCCACGATGCACCTATAAGATCTAATACAAGATCTCCCAAACCTTGTTGTGTTTTTTAAAAATAGTTTACTTTTAGAGTAATTTTATATTTACAAAAAAAAACTGAGAAAATAATACAAAGTTCTCATATACCCACCCCACATAGTTTCCTCTACTAACCTCTTACCTTAGGATGGTTACATTTGTTACAATTAATAAACTATCACTGATACTTTATTAACTAAAGTCAAAGTATTTCAGACTTTCTCAGTTTTTACCTAATGTCCTTTTCCTATTCCAGGATCTCATCTAGGATACCACATTATATTTAGTCATTATATCTTCTTAGGCTCCTCCTGGCTGTGACAATTTCTCAGACTTTCCTTGTTTTGATGACCTTGATAGTCTTGAGTACTAGTCCGGTATATTGTAGGATGTCCCCGCACTGGGATTTGTCTGATGCTTTTCTCATGATTCAACTAGGATTGTGGATTTTTTTTTTTTTCTTGGAGGAGGATCAGAGGGGTAAAGTAGCATTTTTCATCACATTGTATCAAGGGTATATGCAATTAACATGACATATAGCTATTGATGTTGACCTTGATCAATTGGCTAAAGTAGTATTTGGCAGTTTTCTCCATTGTACGGTTATTCTCTTGTCCCTCTCGCTTTCTATACAGTACTCTTAGGAAGAAATTCACTGTGCACAGCCCACAGTTAAGGAATGGGGTGTTTTGCTTCACCTCACTGAGGGTGGGGCATCTACGGAAACTATTTGGAATCCTTCTGCATAGGAGATTTGTCTCTTCTGCCCCATTTATTAATTTATTTAATCATTTACTCATATCCATATGAACTCATGGATATTTATCTCATATTTGAGGCTCTACAAGAATGCACTTTCACAGAGCTATAAAATAGTGTTCCAGAGGAACATAGCCCTGCCTGTGCTGCTCAAATAATTGATGCTATTTATTGGAACAATCTATTTCCAGGTCCAGCTCTGTCCCTCTGGGGATGGTTCTCTGCTATGGAAAATAGAAAGGATTAAAAGTGAAATGCTGAGCCCAGCCTTTCCCATTCCAGCCACACCTGACTTGTGGTTTCTGCCTACAACATTCATTTAAAAAGTACTTGCAAAATGATTAATCAGTGAAAGAGTGAGGCCCTACATCTTTCAAGAGGGCTGTTTGAGTGTCAGAGAATGCAGTAAAGGACATTTTCCTTAGGATGCACTGCAGTTCAGACAGAAGCCCTGACTCTCCATAGAATTCTTTCTCTTTCATTTTCCCCACATGTAGCCATTGGATTATTGCCTCTCCCAGCAAAGATGTGGATGGCATACTTTTGCCCCTGTAATTGAACTTTGATGTTGAACTAAGAATCTCACATCTATCCTATGAAAACTCATATAAGCACATTTGGATTTTTAGTTCATTACCAAAAGACAGGGGTCTCTTGAACTCAGAGGACATCCTTCCTAGAGAAAGAAAGCACTCCTCTAAGAGGGGGTCAGGACTGTGGGCAGAAATAGCACCTGCACCCCTAGTACCCACATACAATAAATGATAAATAAATATGTGATGAATGAATGAATGAATGAACTCAGGGAAGGAAATCAGGAGACCCGTCTCCCTGGCTTCTCACTGGCTATCTGGAGAAATCACATCCTTGCTCTGTGTCTCAGTTTTTCTTGGGCTAGGATCAGGAAAGGCTGTTCATTCCAACTATTAAAAAGCAAAAGCATTCAATATACTTTGTACGGGAAGTTCTTAGGCTTAAAAATATGTTCCAGGAACCCTACTGTGAAAATGCCTTTGCTGGGTGGAAGTAGCCAGATTGATTACAATTGTGTGACAGTCACAAAAAAAATGTTTAAGGCAGCCACTTCCAGCAGCTTTAACAATTGCTCCTGAGATGAAAAGGGGAGTGAGAATAAACAATACACCTATTCTTCATAGCTATTTCTCTAGATCAAACTGGATTTCAGCAAAATTGAGAATCAAACAGTTTGTGCTTTTCCATTCTCTCCCTTCTTTGTGTGTTAGGTTTAATAACTTTTAAAAGTCTTTTTAAAATAACCTGTTATTGCAGAAACAGGACATATGATAAAATGCAAACAAGTAAAACTTAAAAAATAAAAACATCACATTCTTACCATACAGAGATTTCCACTGTGAAGACCTAGTACATGTCATTCTGGGTCATTTTCTACACATATATGTACCTATGTGTGTGGGTTCAACTGAAATGAGATCATATACTTTTTTATGATCTATTTGTCAATCAACAATCTCTACATTATCTCTACTAATACCCACACAATAGTCATATTTTCCCAACTGACCCCAAACTGTCCTTTAGCTGGTTTGTTCAAACTAATATCCAACCCAGGACAGTGATGACATTGCATCTTTTAATTTTTTACCTTCAGTGTCTTTTAACCTAGTTCACTGCCCTCCTCTGACTTATGAAATAGGTGGCCCCAAACATCCTGAAGAATGTTCTACCTTCTGGATTTGGATTTGTTTTTCCCTTGCAGTGTTGTTTAGCTGTTCTCGTACGCTGGAAATTCAGTCTAAAGACTTGATGGATTCAAGTTGTGTCACATCAGAAGACATAATATCTTAGCACACCATTGGAATGCTCAGCCTGACCCCTGGATTAGTGTGATGATAGTCTCATATCACATTGTACTGAAAAGTGTTCACCTTGTACCTGAGCGCGTGACTATGTGCTGTTGTCCTGGCACTATGGGGATGTTCAATCATCCTTCAACCATCTGCCTAATGATTTTTAACATGTTGATCATGACTACCTGGATCAATACTTTCATTATGGTTTCCAAAATGACATTTCCTCTTTCTTTCCTTCTTTGCACAGTGTCCATTTCCCTTTGAGTATCACAATTGTCTCTGCCACTTGTGGATTCTCAGGGTGCCACATCAATGGTCCCTATAACCTTCCTGCCATGATGACCATACATGGAGGTACAAGTGTCCACGTTTGTATCATGCTGTTGAGCATGGGGAAGGTTAACCCTAGTCACATCCTCATGAAAAAGTGCCTGATGCTTCTCTGTTTTATAACAACACTACTTGAAATGACACTCATGTAAGGGAAGTTGGGATGGGTCATCAACTTCCTATGTGGGATCATGAAATATATCTTGAAAATAGGCACACTCTGAAGTGCTTTGCTTTTCTATAGGAAGCATTTAAAAGCTGGGGGGTTTTCCCTTATGGAGTTTACCCTCTTCCCCTCCCTCTTCCTCATCACTGACCCATCAGGCTCCTATGTGAGGTCTAGTAGAAAGGGGTCAACCCTATCTAAGTCAAGTTCACTTGCCCCCATCAGTTGTCCTGTCTGGCCCCCATAACCCCACAACACATGACTGTTGGGACAATAGGTTCCTGAAATTCTTGAGCTTTGAATGCTGGAAGGGAAAGAACACAGTTTTATTGAGTTCATCTTGTGTGCTAGGCATCCTGCTAAGAACATAGCTTAAGCTGCTATAACAGAATACCACTGTCTGGGTATCTTATAAACAACAGAAATTTATTTCTCAGTTCTGGAAGCTAGAAGTCTGTGAGCAGGGCACCAGCATGGTCAGGTTCCGGTGACGACCCTCTTCCAAGCTGCAGACAGCTAACATCTCTCCGTGCCCTCACACGGTGGAAGGAGCAGGGAGCTCTCTGGCGCCTCTTCTGTAAGGGCACAAATACCACTCCTGAGGGCTCTGTCCTCACGACCTAATCACCTCCCAAAGGCCCCCACCTATTCCTACCATCACAATGGGGATTAAGATTCAACATATGAATTCTGGGGGAACACATTCAGTGTGTAGCAGAACATAGTTCTGAGATACCAATTTATGGATAAAGAAACTGAGGATAGAGATATTAAGATTCTTGTTCTGTATTTCAGACATTTAGTTGCATATCTGATCATGTTACCCTCACTTCGTCACTGCTGATAGAGTCCACCACCCATCCTGTAGGCTAAAAATGTCACAGCTAGGGCATGGGCATGTGACCCATCCAGGCCAGTGATACTCAAGAAGTGTTCAAGGGGCTTCTGAGATCAGTTTCCCTGCCTCATAGAAAGAAGTACATGAGAAGAATCTGCGCCTCTCCACTGTTTTTCCTTTCAGCTATAACCATGAGAGAATGTAATACCTGGAGCTATGGCAGCCATCTTGCTACCATAAGAGAATGTGTCTGAGGAAAAGCGGGCACACCTGATGATGGCAGGAGCAACAAGACAGAACTGAGTACCTGATGGAATCAGCTGATCTGCCTTACTAGCCTTGGAACTGCCCCGGATCCCAACCCCCTATCAACGAGATAGTAAATATCACCTAAATAGCCTACTAGTACACCGAGGAAAGCAAGGAGTGAGGGTTTGAACCCCACTCTGTCTCCTGTGAAAATAGAAATTTCAACTCCCTGGTTCTCCGGGTTTGTTTCTAGGCCCTCAAATTCATAGGAGACTCAGAGACCGCTTCCGTGCCAAGTTTCACCCAGCTGCCTGCAAACATGTGGCGTGACACTCAGCTCTTCACGTGACTTTGGTCTCTTCCTGAACTAGGACTTATTTTCCAGTGATTCGGTCTGCGACTGACTGTCAACATCGGCCTCAAGTCTGCCCCTCCGCCGAGGTTTGAACATGCCCTTAGGATCCAGCTCTGGGGAAGGCATCTCACGCACTAAACCTCTTCATAACTGCAAGGGCCAACAGAGGGGCTTTGTTGCTGCCTGGTAACCTAAGCCAAATAAATGCTGGGCAAATACTTCCAGTCTTCAGAATTCATTGGCCATGCAGCTACGCTTTCTGATCATAGACTTGTTATCTATTCTCTATCTATGTTATATATGTATCTTTATGTTACTATATATATAATTATACACATTTCATATATATATGAGAAGGAATGTTCCTACCCTCTGCAATATTGTGTCTTGGCAAGTAAGTGCATACTACTCACCCCCATCAAAACTCACCTTCCACAAAGTCCATGTAATGTACTTTTAGACTAAGGTTAAAGTGGCAGATAAAAGCTTAAATCCACTCCCTTAGCAGAATTGTACTTTAAGGATTTCCGCTGCCTTAACCCAGAGGAGAAACTCGCACAGGAACTGTAGGTACTGAGGCCACCTGGTGGGAAGGAATTCCCGGTTCTGAGGTTCTTTTCCTGCACCACTTGCGTGGCTCTCACAGACACAGTTGTGACCGGCAGGGCAGTCCACGAGCTTTAGCAAAAAATTAACAGTGAGCCAAGAGCAGGACTCCACTGTGTTGCCTGATCCAGGAGCATTCACAATCAGGAGCTTGTTTCTATTTTTATTTAGTATCTGGAATTGCAAGTGCCTTCTGACCCTGTTTGGTTGGAGGTTGGAAGGAGCGGGGGTATTACATTTTATGGCCCTGTTAATTACCACCATTGTTCCTTGCCTTTGTTAGACTATGTAGTTAGAAGCCTATAGGCAGATGTGCATTTCTTAACATGGAAGGATCTGCACTCGGGGTCATGGGATTCCCAGCTCACTTGTCAGACAGGTAAGGTTAGCAAGGCTGTGCTCAGCCAAATGTCAGGAGTCTGAGAAGCTTGTGTGCAGGACCCTGCAGTCTACCCTTTTTTGTCCCCTCTCCTCTCAATTAAAAGCCTATCTATCCAAGTCTCTTGCACTGTTTTTCTTCCTAGGAGTCCTTGTTAGAACATCGTCTCAGCTAATTCTTGGGAAAATGTTAAGATAGGAAGGAAGCCCTTAGGGCGAAATCCCAGAAGGTGAACACAGAGATGATGGAATCAGGCTGTCCAGGGGCTCCTCAGAGTGTTTCCCCCGCCACTTGGGACACAATGTCATTAACACTCCGAATAATGCTGTTATGGCTGCAAGTTTGTGTTCTCCTCCACCCACCCAAAATTCCTATGTTAAATCCTAACCCCCTGTGATGGTGTTAGGAGGTGTGGTCTTTGGGGGATGATTAGGTCATGAAAGTGGAGCCTCCTTGATGGGATTAGAGTCCACATAAGAAGGGGAAGAAAGCTAGCTCTCCTTCTCTGCTCTCTGCCAGGAGAGGATACAACAAGAAGGCAGCCATCGGCAAACCAGATGGTCCTCACTGGAACCTAGCCATGCTGGCACCCTAATCTTGGACTTCCATCCTCCAGAACCATGAGAAATAAATTTCTGTGTTTATAAGCCACTCAGTCTATGGTACCTTTGTATAGCAGCCCAAAGGGACTAAGGCAAAGGCCATGTAGGTACCAGCTGCATCATCATCATCATCATCATCATCATCATCATCATCATCATAATGGCGAGAACTACAGGGAGGCACTCACTGTCACGGTCATTTTGCACCTTCACTTAGTCCCAGCCCTGATTACTGTCATCAGTGAATACTTAGGTTGCAGGCCCTGTTTAAGGCCTTTCTATGTTACTAATTTAGTGAATGAGAAGAGGAAATTGAGTCAAAGAAATATGATCAATAGACATTCTGGCCAAGCTACACAGTTAATGAAGTTTAGGTAAAGCGTGAATTTGAATTGTTGACAATAAACAGGTCCCCTAGGGTTTTTGTCCCCTCAGCTTTACTGAGATACAATCGACAAATTCAAAATTGTATATATTTAAGATGTAATGTGATGATTTGACAGGCATATGCACTGTGAAATGATTGCCACAATCAAGCCAAGGTTCTGAATTTGGGAGAATGGGAAACTCAGGATATACACTCTACCCATTACTGAGTACAAACATATCTCCACAGAAATCCAGTGACTTATTTTTAATAGGAAATTTGTGGGATGAAGCAATGATTAAAAGTGTTAAGTTAATCAATGAACTTCTGCCACTGCCTAATGATATGACCACAAGCAAGTCAATCGGCATTTCTGGACCAGTAAGGAAATTGCAAACTCACACCTTTCCAACAGAAGTAACCAATAAAGGGATTAAGGAATATGGGTGCAAGATACTAGGGAAGCATGTGAAGTTATGGATATCAGTAAAACTTCTGCCCCATCTGTCGGTTTTCTTTTTTTTTTTTTTAAAGATTTTATTTATTTATTTGAGAGAGGAGAGAGAGAATGAGAGAGAGAGCATGGGGGGGGGAGGGTCAGAGGGAGAAGCAGACTCCCCGCCGAGCAGGGAGCCCGATGCGGGACTCAATCCAGGGACTCCAGGATCATGACCTGAGCCGAAGGCAGTCGCTTAACCAACTGAGCCACCCAGGCACCCCCATCTGTCGGTTTTCTAATGCCACTTATTTTCAACCTATGCTGGCCACACCAACATGTCTGTTGATGAAATTCAGCCGCAGGTTGGGTTGCAGATCCATGAAGTGCGTGCGATTTCCAGGGTGTATGGCCAGAAACTGATTCCTAACTTGGAGTAACTGAAGGCACTAACTCAACATTTTACAGTAACAGCTGCCGGAGATGCCAAGCTCTCTGGCTGAGCCAAGTCATCTGTGAAATGTGGACACAATTCAATTTAAATAATAGAACAGTAGCAGCCTGGATTCGTGATTCTGCGTGACTCTCTGCTTTATTCAAATTGGACCCACTACACCGCCTGATTTCACAGCAGGCAGTTTAGCCCATAAGAGATATTCCATATACAGCAACAAATCTCATTTCCTCTCAGACTGGAGAAGACAGCAAAAGCCAGATGGCCTTTCAAGGCTGTTAATTATGCTCCGTGATCCCAAGATGGATGCGGCCCACTTCTGGACTTTTTCTCCTAAACCACAAGGTGGGGCTGAAGCACAGGAAATGCTTCTCAAGCTGGCAGGTGTCGCCAGCTTGGAGGAGGCAAAAGAGAAGGCAAAGATCCTTTATCTTTGATCGCTGAATAACAAAGGAAAAGGCCTAGGAAGGGCCCCGCGAGGAAGGCCTCTGCACAGCAAATTCCTATTTATTCCTAGCAAACCCACAGATGCCTGAGTTTCAGGAGCTCGAGGCTGCTGGTAAATTAGGTCTGAAAATTCAAAGGAGCTTAAAGAGCAATTAAGTCACACTTTGGTTTGGTAATGAAGCCAGCACTAAGCAATGGGCCAAGTAATTAATATAATTGAGCTCAGAGCTGAAAAGACACCAAGTCTATGTTGTAAATTCTACACCTATTAAGGGCTGTGTGTGTTTACAGGTGAGTTAAGCAGTGAAGGAAGCCCCAGGAAGATCCTGCAGGAAATTGTAAACAGCTAGTCACCTCCCCAAAAGTCAGGAAGCAAAGACAGAAAAAAGGGCAGGCTTCCCCACAGTCTTTCTAGAACAGCATTGTCCACTTGTGGCTGTTGGGTACTTCCTGAAGTTTAAAATACACACTGAGGGCGCCTGGGTGGCTTAGTTGGTTAAGCGACTGCCTTCGGCTCAGGTCATGATCCTGGAGTCCCGGGATCGAGTCCCACATGGGGCTCCCTGCTCAGCGGGGAGTCTGCTTCTCCCTCTGACCCTCCCCCCCTCATGCTCTCTCTCATTCTCTCTCTCTCTCAAATAAATAAATAAAATCTTTAAAAAATAAATAAATAAATAAAATACACACTGAATTTCAAAAAAAAATGTGAGCTCATTAATCACGTTATATATTGATTATATGTTGAAATGATAACATTTTGGATCTACTGAGTAAAATAAAATATTAAAATTAATTTCCCCTGTTTCTTTTTTTATTTGGTTCCTAGAAACTTTTTAACTATATATGCGGCTCACATTGTTTTTCTATTGGATACTGCTTCTTAGGAGCTAGGTACTTTCACAACCATATCACTTCTAAAATACTGAACTACTTCGGGGGCACCTGGGTAATGCACTTGGTTGAGAGTCCAGCTCTTGATTTCAGCTCAGGTCATGATCTCAAGGTCATGATGTGAAGCCTGGCCTTGGGCTCCACACAGCATAGAGCCCGCTTATGATTCTCTCTCTCCCTCTCCCTCACCCCCAACCCCCGCTAGCGGGTGTGTGTCCACGCATTCTCTCACTTTCTCTAAAAAAATAAAATAATAGAAGAGAATAGAATAGAGTTAAGTAAAGTAAAATAAAATATTGAGATACTCCCATACCAGCGGGATGAGAACAACTGCCCTAGTCCCCAAGCCCTTCCTATGTCCACTGCTCTGGCCGCTCAGTCCCTCGGCCCTGAGATGCCCACCCCTCCATCACTCCCCCACTCAAAATTCCTCCATGGAATGTAAAATGAAAAACTGGGAGTTTATTATAAAAAAAATGCATTTCTACCTCACAACCTAGCTATTGTACTTCTGGGTATTTCTCCCAAGAGAAATAAAAACATGTACCCACAAAAAGATTTGTACAAGAATATCCATAGGGGCTTTATTCATAATAACCAAAAACAACATAAATATCACCAAACTGTGGTACATTCATACTACTGAGTACTATTCAGCATTAAAAGAAAAGAACTATCAAGAACACAATATGGAGCACCTGGGTGTCTGTTGTTAAACACCTGCCTTCAGCTCAGGTCATGATCCTGGAGTCCTGGAATCCAGCTCCACATCAGGTTCCTTGCTCCACAGGAAGTCTACTTCTCCCTCTCCCTCTGCCCCTCCTTGTGTTCCCTCTCTCACTGTCTCTCTCTGTCAAAATATAAATAAAATCTTTAAAAACACACACACACACAATATGGATCAAAGTTACCAGATTTAGCAAATAAAAATACAAATATTGCATGGGACCTACTGTTACTAAAAATTGTTTGTTGTTTATCTGAAATTCAAATTTAGCTGGGCATCCTATACTTTATCTGGCAAACTTAACAGGGCTTAATCCCAAAAATATAATGTTAAGTAAATGAAGTCAGATGCAAAAGAATAGATCCTAAATGATTCCTTTTCTATGAAGTTCATCAACGGACAAAATTAATATTTGCTGATAGAAATTAGAACAGTGGTTGCCTCTGGGAGGTAGAGATTGAATGGAGTGGAGCCTCAGTGAAATTTCTAGGATACTAGAAATGTTGATTGGGCTAGTAATTACACAGGTGCATACATGTAGCAGAAGTCATCACTTTGTACACTTCATTTTACCTCAATTAAAAAAAAAAAAAACAATCTTCCATGGATTCTCAATACCTAACCTCTTGCTAAATAGCATACAAGGTCCTTCGTTCTCTTGCCGTTATTTTACCCATTATTCTTCCATTACCCTTAATGAATCCTACAGGCCAAGTGTGATAAAACTTTTACTCATCATTTCACCCTCTGCTTTGACTCTGTCTCCGAGAAGCTGAAGACTTGCTAAGAGACGTAGACCAACAGTCTTCTCTGGTACATTATACCTTGCAATCTACCTCCATGATGCCACCAACCCATTGCATTATTGTCACTGTCTACACCACACTAATCTGTAAATTCCTGGAGGGCAGGGACCTTTCCTCCTTGTATTCATGCAGCATAACGTAATGCACTTAGTACCAACCAAAACCAAAGGAACTAATAATCCAGTCTAACCTCTCTCCTTAATTCCCTACACCTATTGCCTTTTTTCAAATACTATATTAAACACATATATGCATGTAAAAAATATTCAAATGGTCAGAAGAGAATGAATGAAGAGCACAGTTTCCCTAACCATAAGCAACCACTATGTTTTATTTAACTCATTCCATAAATGTTCTATGCATAAGCAAGTATATATTATTTGTGCATATATGTACATATTTATATATTCCTCCTGTTTATATAAGTGGGAAATACTGTGTCACTTATTCCCCATTTGGCATTCCCATTCCCAATTTATTTTTTGTCCAATTCTTTGCCCCCAAGAGGTGGCCCCTGTATACCTCACTATACAGCCTCTTTTGTTGGCTGGTTTCCAATTGGGTTTATCCAGTGAGAGACAATGGAAAGGGGTAGGAGGGTAGGAGAGAGAAGTCTGGGTCTCTTCTTCCTCTGCTTTGGCCCCATATCCCTGGTGGTAGCTGCACCCTTCCACACCATAGCTCCTGCATACAGTCCCTACTCCAGGCTCCAGCACCTTCAGCCCCATCAGCTCTAGGGATATACCTTAAAATCGGTTTCCTGGAAACACACTGAGTTGGAGAGGTGAATGCAGATGACTTATTGAGGAATGCTCTTTGGATACACACCTATAAGGAAAGGAGGAGAGCAGGATTGGCCAGAAGGAGAAGCTAACATGAAATGCATTTCAAAGAGCTCTGGAGCTGGGATGGCCCTTCAGAATTGTCCCAAATTGAGGAGAGGGGGCTGGGCTTTTGTGTCCTTATGTCAGACAGTCATTGGCCCTGGCTGCTCCCAAGAGGGAATATAACCTGAATGAAGCTGTCCCCTGTAGAGGCTGAGGGCAACCAAGTGAAGGGTCATCCGTGAGCCAACAATGGTTGATATTTTCAGCCCTCATGAATGGGTGCATCAGCCCCGAAAAGGAGACCTGGGTGGAGAACCTTAGTAGCCTTCACACTGGTGTCTAATGCCTCGGCCCACACTTCTGCACACCACCCCCTCGTTTGTCCCACCTGCAGCAAACTCTGTTTCCTGATGGGGTCCTGACTAACATATATACAATACACACACACACTTATACTCACACTTGATGTGTTCTGAAACACATTCCATCTCAGTCAGTTACTCTCTTTAATAGCTGCAGAGTAACTCGCTATATCAATATAATATAATGCAATTATCAAGTTCGCTTCTTAGACACTGAGGTGGTTTCCAGCTTTGTTTTTACAGATAATACTGCAATGAGCATTTGTGTACATCTTTGCACACATCTACAACATGAAGATAAATTTTAATTGTGAAATGGCTGGATCAAAGAGTATGTCCATTTTAACTTTGATGACCACTGTCCAAGTATCTATGAATATCATGGTGAGTATGTGAGAGAGGTTCTGTCAGCACTTGTTGACTGGATGCATGTTCACTACTTTCAAAGCAGCCTGTTTGAGTCCAGGTTTCCCCAGCATGCACAGCCCTCTTACCCTTCTCTTCCACCTCCCCCCACCCCAACACACACACACACACACACACACACACACAAGCACGCACACACGCACACATGCATGCATGTACACATCTCTCTGGATACAAACTTACTGCTGGACTGGAGGACCCTCACGGTCTTTCTGACTTTCCTTCATGTAGATGGCCTTATGATACTTGGCTCTCAGGCCTACAGTGGCAAGTGTGATTAGTGGAGGATTTTCTATCTGTCCTCTCTCCCTCTTGAGTTCAGGATGTCCTTAATAACTCCATTAAGTGTCAAGAACCAGAAAACTGGAGGTTAACCTGGGAAAATGAACCTTGTCATATGTGAATGCACCTTACTGTATAACCAGGACTCAGACCAGTGTCCCCCATTCTGCAGATGTTCAGACACTCAGTATGTGTTTGCTGCTGGAGGATACTGTGATCTCACCTGACGCCCTTTTAAAGCCATTACAACATCTCAAAGGAGGACTGATCAGCTTTCAGGTAAAATTCAGCTCATCGATTCTGCCACCTCAGCTCCAAATTCTCCCTTTAATGCCCTCCCATCCAAGCATAACATATAGATATAGTTCATTTGTTTTGACTAAGAACACTAGTATGTGAACTACACTCTAAAATTAGTTCTGGAACATTCTTGGAAATGGAAGAGAAGTTATATAATTTCAAGAACACAAAATGAAGGGACACCTGTCATTTCATCTAATGCTTTAATCTCTTGGTTTTAAAAGGAGCTATATTTGATTTTAATAGAAATGGAGGTCATCCAGCACAATCTGATAGGCTTGTCACCTCCCATCAAACTTTGAGTCACAACTTGTGAAAAACAGACTGTCCAAAAGGGCCTGGGAGAGGACAGCAGAGGTCAGGCCAGAGTCGACTTCCAGAAATTGAGGCAGGGCTGGGTGCCTCAGGCTGTAGAAGTACCATGGTGAGGGCTCCATGCCATCTTGTTACCAGGAAGACACGACCCAGGGGAACAGAGCAGCTTCTGCTCACTGGAGCCAAGTGCAGTAGGGCTGAGTTAGCAGTAGAATCGGACTGAATAGGAGATAGGTGGTCAGAAGTTTTAGGTGGCCATCCCAGCTCTAGGCTCTAAAGCAGTTCCTCAGCCGTGGGAGTCCTCAGTTTCTTCCTCCATAAAACGGTGATAGGATCATTGCCTGGCCTACATCATGTGGCTGTTATGAGGATCAGATGAGATATTGAATTAAAAAGCGCTTTGTAAGCCAAGCAGTGCTGCAGATTCAAAAGGGGTTATTATCCCACCCCCCACCCATAACACCTGCTACCCCGCAGGCCCAATGGGAATGGCTCGTCCCAGTTTGCTCAATGCAGTAGAGAGAACTTCCATAGGAAATAAAGCCGGGGATCACTGTTAGTCATACATCTCAAGCTGTTCTTCCAGGACTGTGGATGAGCTTGTAATTATCTGTCCACACTCTCTCAGGTCATCCCCAGAGGTGACTATTCTGGATAAGCAAAGTCAGGAATTCATTTTTGGCCAGGAGACAAAGCAAAACAAATTGACCCTATATTTAAACCACACATAGTAACAGAAATGGTAATTTGGGGCTAATTAGCACAGTCCCAAGTCAGTGAACAGAGTTAATGACATTTTCATCACACATAAGAATAAAACTGCTTAGGAGTTGTTGCACTCATGGTCCCCCATCACCTTTCCCCATTCCCCGTTGAACCCACTCTAACAAGAC
Organism: Mirounga leonina; assembly: GCF_011800145.1. NCBI lineage: Eukaryota > Metazoa > Chordata > Mammalia > Carnivora > Phocidae > Mirounga > Mirounga leonina. The sequence continues at coordinate 1,647,912 of NW_023270244.1, forward strand.
ACTCGTGTACTGACTGTTCCTCCATCCCACTTACCAAGCACCAGTTGTGTCTCCACCTTGGGGAAGCCGACTGTGTTTGTGGCCCTCCCCTTACCGGACCCACCTGTTAGATTGCACAGCTGACTATCCCCCTTCCCTGAATCACTTTCTCCACTGGGCTTCAGGGATGCCATCCTTTTTCCTCCTATTTATCCACTTGCTTGCTCCTTTTGGGCCTCCTTTGTTGGTTCCATCTTATCTTCCAAATTCCTAAATGATGGAATGCCCAGACTCAGTCCCTCCCCTCTTCTCTTCTCTATGTACAATCACTTCCTAGCGATCTCACCAGACTTGAAGCTCTACTTTCTATGACACTGATGACTCCCAAATGCATGCACAGCAACGCTGAACTTCACTCCTGTGCATCCATTACCTGTTCAATATCTCTATTTGGATGTGGAATAGATATTTCAAACTTAACATATCCATAGCAGAACTTTTATTTTACAACCTGCAAAATTTCTCTCATCTCAGCAAATGGCAAATCCATCCTTTCAGTTGCTGAAGCCAAAAGCATTGGAATGAATCATCCTTGCCTCTCTCTTTAACATCCCGTGTCAAACCTGTCAACAGATCTTCCTGGCTCTACCTTCAAAGTATATCCAGAATCTGATTACTTGTCACCACCCCTGATCAGTTCCACCCTCCTTTCCCAACTAAATTACTACAATAGCTTCCAGCCTTGTCTCCCTGCTTATTCCCAGCCTTCTATAGGCCATTCTCAATACAAAACCCAGGATAATCCTCTTAAAACATTAATCAGATCTTCTTTCCTCCCTCCCTCCCTTTCTTCCTTCCTCCCTCCCTCCCTCCCTTCCTCCCTCCCTCCCTCCCTTCCTTCCTTCCTTCCTTTGTTCTTTCCTGCTTTCCTACTTTCTTTCCTTCCTCCCTCCCTCACTCAGCCTCTCTCCCTCTCTCCCCCTCATCACTAGGTGCTGTCAACCTCATTTAGAGGAAAAGCCAACATCCTTACAATGGCATATAAAGTCCCATATGTAAGCCTAATAAGCACCTTCACTCTCTGATCTCATGTCCGCATCATTCTCTCCACTCCACCCACTAGTGCCGAGCACACTCCTGACTAAGGACCTTGGCACTTGGTTCCCCTGCTGGGACTGATTTCTCCCTAGACAGCCACATAGCTCGATCTCTTGTTTGCACCATGCCTCTACTCACAAGTCACCCCGCCTGTGAAAGTTTCCCTAACAATCATATTTTAAAAACTCCTCGTACCCTGGCACTCACATCCCTCTTACCTGCTTTTCTTCCATTGTGTGTGTGTATATATATATATATATATATCTATATATATATACACACACACATACGCACACGCATATGTAGGTACACACACACATACATACACACGTTTGCACACGTACACATACACATACGTGTGCATATACACACGTACACGTATACATGCACACACATACACATGTACACATTTTATGTGCACACATATATAGACATACACACATATGCACATACATACATAGAATATATTTGCTGTTGTCTCTCAACCTTACTTAAAACCTAAGATTCTAAAGGATACTGTGTGCCTGGCAGATAGTTGGCATTTGGTTATTTTTATAATAAATAAGATATAAGTATACTTAAGCATTCAATTTTCAAAACAAAAATATTGCTAGTATTTCACATGACTTCTCAGCATAACAGTCATGATTTTTAGGTTCTATTCCATATTGTTTATCTAGATTTCAAATGGAGAGAGATATCACATCTCTGGCTTTCACAGGATGGACTTGGTATGTGTGAGCAATGCAGTTTCAAGGTGTTATCTCGCAGGAGTTTATGTGAGATCACGAACTTAAAAGACTGGATCAAAAATTCCCAAGAGATCAGCAGATTTTTCCCTCAATATTTCCTTTTAGAAACTCTCATAAGAGAGCTGATTAAAAAGATAAAGTATTGGGGTACGTGGGTGGCTCAGTTGGTTAAGTGTCTGCCTTTGGCTCAGGTCATGATGCCAGGGTCTTGGGATCCAGCCCCGAAGTGGACTCTGTGCTCAGTGGGAGTCTGCTTCTCCCTCTGCCCCTCCCCCCACTTGTGCACGCACACACGTGTGTTCTCTCTCTCAAATAAATAAATAAATAAAATCTTTTTTAAAAAAGAAGGTAATACAAGTTTAAAAACATACACATAGCTTATATCTAAACTACATAAATTTGTATTTAAAATGAGTTTGAAAACAATCAATAAAAAATCTTCAAACACAAACATAAAAAAGTTTCAACATGGCAAAAGCACAAAGACAAATGACAAACTGGGAAAAAAATCACTTTAAACTTATAGTACAAGGGGCAAATATCCCTAATATATAAAGAGTTTCCAAAAATAGAGAATAAAAACACCAATAACCCTATAGAAAAACAGTTTACGAAGAATAAAATTCAAATGTCCCTTAAATATATGAAAAGATGTTTAAGTTCACACATAATAGGAAAAATGCAAATTAGAACTGCACAGATAAGCCTCAGTGAGTAGCAAGTTGGTGACTTAATCACACAGAGAGGAACTATTTCAAAGGGCTAAAATATAATAATCTGAGTGCACATCCTGAATAGGCTACCTTCAGATGAAAAGAACTGCAAAGTAGTGTTTCAGTAATCGTGTTACCGATAATAATAATATCATTATTTTGAAAATGTTATACACATGACAGGATAGAGCAAATACTGTCATTAGCAAATCAGGATTTTCAACATCAAAGAAAAGAATTTAAATGTAAAATCAGTGAAAGTAGGTTAAAAAAATGTGATCCTCAATTTAAATTAGAATTATCAGTATTACCACATGATGCATTTTCTGTTGAAAAAATAAAAATATCTATTTTGTAGAAACAATCCCAAGTGCCCAGATTGTGGTCTAAACACCATCCCCTTGTGCTCCTTGGAGGAATGGCTAGTTGCAGATCTGGGGCAGTAATGTACAAGATGAGTCGGGCTAAAACATTTTGTCATAAGAGGAAGTAAAGAAACTAGCAAAGACTATGAGCTGTGTCATTCGTACTTAAGGGTAAACTTCATGGGAAAATTTGGGCATCAGAAAAAAAACCTGTAATTGCTGAAACCACCCCCTCAATGCCCCCAATTTAAAACCCATGAGTTCATAATGATATCTTCCCCCCAAGGCGGGGGGCGGGGGGGGGCACGACTCATTGGTGACATCTGAAGGACGCCAGAAAAACCAACTTTTTCTTCTGAAATTGATAAATAAAGAGAAAGAATTAAATAAGTAAAATAAGTATCTTGCTTTTCTTGTATCCACTGTTCCTTGGGGAAAGTGATAGTTGACAAGAGGAAACTTCTCTTTATAGAAGTATGTCAGTTAATAAATAAAGGAATGATAGAATTAGAATATCACCATTTTGCACCCTCTAGTGTAATAATGAGCATAGGTAATGCTAATAACTAGCTGCAAAAACCATTAGGTGAAGAAAATATTATGGGGAAATTTATAATGGATAATCATACTGGACCTACTGTTCAATCTTAACATCAAAAAAATCAGACAACCAGACGTTTAGTGCATCTTGATGAAAGTACACACAACCAATGAATTTTTCTTACCAAAACAATCAAACCTGAATGTGATCAAGCTCTAGGTGTAACTACTAGTTTCCAGGTAATACAGGATACAAAAGAATATATTAAATAATACAGGGGGGGTACAATCAGCAATACAGACTATAGGAAACTCTACAGGACAAATAATTTGATTTCTTCAACAAATAAATCAAAGGAAAATCTTGAAAGAGACACGAAATTCATATCAACCAAATATAATGTGTGTAGAAATTTTAAATATGTTTTGGATAGCAATATCTACAATTGCACTGCCCCCAAAATATATAATAAGAACCATATATAGAACCTTGAATTTTCTCACAGCCACATCTTTTTAGTAAAAGAAACAGAAGAAGTTAATTTGAATAATATATTTGACATAATATATCCATATTGTCATCTAATCATAAAATAATCATTAAATATACAATCAATATATAAAATTATCCAATTATTTCCCTTTTTTGTAGTAAGTCTTTGAAATCCAGTGTACTCTACATTTAAACTTAAAACACAGCTCAATTCAGATTAGTCACATTTGAAGTGCTCAATAGCTACAATTTCTACCCTGTTGGGGAAAAAAAAGAAAGTTCTTGCTAAAAATAAAGTTCTGGTTACATATTAAATGCCTGTTTTCAAGGGGCAGGAGTGATGTCATGAATTTCTAGATATAAATAATGATGCAGGAGAGTTCTGTTCTGGACCTTGTCTCCTTCTGGCCCACAGTGTTTTCTTCTCTGAGGTCATGGGGTTGGATCAGATCATTTCCATATGCACATTCACTCCCCCATCTCCATAAATAGACAGGATCTGGGCCTGTGCCTGAGACACTGGCTGGGTGACCTTGAGCACATTGCTTGGCTTATTTGATTCTTTGGTTTCTTCATCTGTCCCATGGTGATGGTGGCTCCCTCAGCAAAAGTACTGGCCATGTAGACTGCCTTCTGAGCAATCAAATATGCAATCAAGCATAATGCCTCTGAACAGATAATTGCCCAGAGGCTTTGACCAGTAGCACTTGGCTGTAACCTAATCAAAGGTAGTAACATACTGGGGAGAGAACAGGGGTTGGTCCGCCATAGTACATTTATAAGAGGATTGCCATGGAGGTAAATATTGTCTGTGCCCAACTATGCACGGTCTAGAGGCAGTTCCTTAGAGTGCCAAAGTTTGAACCAGGCTATTGTCTCATGATGCTATTAAACACTCCCATCACTCAATGAACTACCATGGCGCTGATCCCAGGAACCTCAAACACCTTCCAATTAGTGGGTATTTGGCTTCCCCTTGAACTTAGCTACAGTTTGGAAAGGGAGACTACCAGGTGAACTGGCAGGTCCAGTCCTCTTAGCTATTTTATTGCTCATACAAATCAGTAATTCTCATTTTGGCTCCTATATCCATTCTTTGGGGAATTTTAGCATGAGTCAGAGGTGACAACTCAATTGGGACAATGCTAAAGGGCCATCCCTGCTCCAGAGCTTCCCATAGGAGCTGAGGCTTCTGTTACAACCAGCTCTGGGGCCCTGACAAGCTCCAAGAGGACAGGAACCTTATCTATCTTGCACACAGTTACAACTTTGGTACCTGGGAGAGTGCCTGACACATAATAGGTGTTCAGTTAATATATGATGGATGAGTAAGAAATGAAGTACCTGGACTTCTCACAAGACAGCCAGACCCCAAATGTCCCAAGATAAAAGGCATCTTTGTGTCATCTTGATAATCAAGCAGCCAGCCTTACCTGTTGACAGCCGGTCTTTGCCAAAGTCTTTGGAACTTAAATAGGACAAGATACAGTTGTGAAGTACCTGAAAGAATACTGGATACATATAGGCCCTCAAGAAAGATGTCTCCCTTCCCTCTCTCTGCTCTGATGACCCTGTGTGCAGGGCATTATCCCACTGTGTTGAAATTACAGGTGTTTTCAGTCAGATCTCCTGGTGAAAACAAACTATGCAAGCAGGAAATTTACTGGGGAGTGTTTTCCAGAAGAGCACCTGCAAGGAAGTAGCGGAAGTAGGATGGGACAGAGGGAAAAGTTCAGCTGTGAATCAAGTGCAACAGAGGCCTCAGTTCTAGAGGAAGCTCTAGAGCTCGGATGGCTCTAGAGTTGTCGAAATTGAGTCAAAGAAGCCATTCATCAGTCATTGAGGCCAGGGTCACTAGACTCTGGCTTCCCTGAAGAGGTAGTAGAATCCCTTCAGCGGAAGGTAGTTCCCAGAGCAGGACTCAGCTGTGAGCCCTCAGCAGCCAATCCCAGGCCCCAGGGAGATGAGTGACCAGGTCCTGAAGGGTATCTGGGTGGCACACTACAGCATCTACTATGACAGCAAGCATACATGTATACCTTTTCCTCCCGCTAGGACAATCTTATAGAGAGAATTGGCCTTCAAGCACAATTACTAGTTGGACTACCATGGGATCGATTTTTTGCTTTAAGAAATCTTTGTGAACACAGGGACCACATTTGTCTTGTTTATCACCATTACCTCAACGCCATGTACCTGCCACATGGTGTGTGCTACATAAAGATTTGTTGAATGAATACATAAATTAACAAGCAAATTTTTAAAAGCGAGTTCTGAATTTATACTTAATTGGATATCAGTTGGTCCTACTGAACCATGAGCTTCTCAGAGCAAGAGACTTTCTTATTTATTCTTGTATTTCTGGAATCTAGGACAGCCCCTGGGAGTGATACACTCTCCCCTAGCATACCACCACTACACATACATTGTTTGCAGAATAGTTCGATAACATGCCCATATCATTTAGCAGTGAGGTAAGAATCCAATCTACCATATATATTGTGTATCTACCATTTTACCACATACCTCCTACTTTTTGTAATACTGGGATTCACTTTATGGGAGCAGAGGTTAAAAATAATTTCTATTTTTTTTTAGAAACTACTACACACTGGACATTTTGCATCTATTATTTCTAAATCTTCCAACAATACAGTTCACCAATAACAAAAATGAAGCTAAGAGAGTTTAACAAATGAAAACTAAGATTACTCACCTAGTAAGATGGTAGCTGGAGGAACTAGGTAAAGCCTGCTGTGTTGGACTCCAGATCCCAATCTTTCTCCTCTATGCCAGGCTATTTTCTTGTTAACATCTATTCCCAATGTTCAGCTTACCAGGCCCCAGGTAGTTAAAACAGCCCTTGGTGCTCCATGACTTCCTGGGGCATGTTCCTACTCATAGAACTGTCCTGGCTAACTAGGCACTGAACTGCTGTCTCCTTCACTGAGAGCCCCCACCCTTCCCAAAGATTTCTCAAGGTGGGGGAGGGGGTTTGAGCATATTCCCCAAAGGCAAAGCCAACAAACCACAAAGGAAGTTTACCCTGAACTTCCTCAAGAAGCCCAGCTGAAAGGAAGCTTCTGTTGCCTAAAAACAACCTGGAGATTTTCAATTTTCAGGTCTTTCTGGAAAGACAGGGATGCCTCAGGTCCTGAAACAAGGTCTTCCTCTGAGATGTTTCATAACTACATGCGGACTGTAGGCTGAGGTAATGAGGAGAATCTCTCTCTTGAACACCCACAGCTCTCCCTCTCTCTCTCTTTCTCTTCCACACACACACACACTTTCTCTCAGATTTCTTTGCAACATCCATTCCCAATTCCATCAGAGCTGCCAGCCAAGGTTCCGTGATGCTTCTGTTGACACCTCTCCTTAGTTCACACCACTTCCCAGGGCTTTGAGAACAAAGAACAGAGACAGCTCTTACCCCTGCTTATGCCTCTCAGCTAGTGAGAGCTAAAATGCCACTTGGAAGTTACAGCAGTTTTCAATCTTGATCAGAGGAGGGTCCCATATATTATCCCATTTTATCAGACAAACTGCCACTCTACTGTTGTGTCCAGGAACCCGAGCTCATCCTGACTCTGTTTAGCATGGCACTCTCATTGGCTTCAACTGATTCCTCCATCAGCCCTTGTTCACACTTCACCTTCAGGGAGAATCTCCTTCAAGAGGGGCTCCTGCGCAGGAGTTCTCAAAATGGCACCCTCTCAGCAGCCATAGAGACTATATGAAAATGGACTGTTGAGCCTGGCCTCTCATCTTTTAAAGGTTAATATAGCCATTTCCACCTGTTCTCTTTTGTTGTTATGGTCCGAGAGCCATTTGGGCTACGCTTAGAAATGCCCTATTAAAGCTGTGGATATTGAGGGGTTTTCAGATCTAAGCTGGAGGAATAACATCTTGCCTTATCACATTAGGTATTTTCCAGGAAGGAAAAACAAGCATGTCTCCATGGCTTTGTAGTTTAAGGTGACCCACAGCAGGACAGGACCTGGACCACAGTTAATTATTTGTTATAGAAAATATGCTGTTGCCGGGCGCCTGGGTGGCTCAGTCGTTAAGCGTCTGCCTTCGGCTCAGGTCATGATCCCGAGGTCCTGGGATCGAGCCCCGCATCGGGCTCCCTGCTGGGCGGGAAGCCTGCTTCTCCCTCTCCCACTCCTCCTGCTTGTGTTCCCTCTCTCGCTGTCTCTCTGTCAAATAAATAAAATCTTTAAAAAAAAAAAAAAAAAGAAAATATGCTGTTGGGGCACCTGGGTGGCTCAGTCAGTTAAGTGTCCAACTCGCAGATTTTAGCTCAGGTCATAAGTCAGGGTGTGGAGCCTGCTTGGGATTCTCTCTCTCCCACTCCCTCTGCCCCTACCCACCCCTTAAAAAATCTGCTTAAAAAAAAGAGAAAAGAAAATGTGCTGTTTACCAATGTTTGTAGACTATCACTTAGAAAAAAAATTATTAAATTCTAAATATATATATTTTTAATTTTTGCGAGGAGAGAGAATAAAAGTGACTCTTTAGGACAAGGAATGCATGTAGTAAGAAGCAACTAATGTGACGGACCTGCTAGGAATAGAATCCCGGTAGACCTGGCAAGGAATTACGCTCCCCCAAGAGTAAATCTGAAAGAGGTCCGGGGGAAGGCAGAGGGAGGTAAGAGCCCCGAGCTGAAGCCAATTAGTGCTCAATAAACAAATGCAAGCATTTTGCTTTCTGCCTAATTTCAGGCCCGCCTTCCAAACAGCTCAGATGATGAGTTCTTAAGGAAATAAATAAAAGTTCAAACTCCCATAGCAATTCGATTTACAAAGTGAATTCTATTTGATTTGTGGAGGAACAGCTTGTGTTTTGTTTTGTGTCAGAGCCTCTGAATGGCAATTCCAGAAAAAATGTGCTGAGTCATGAATCCCTAAGGGTGAAAGATTTTGACAAGAACATGCGTCGGGGAGGGCAATAGCTGTGAGAGCAGCACCAGTTAGGGGTAACAGGAGGCCCCTTCTTCCTCTAAATGAGGCCCTTGGAAGCATTTACCCCACACCCGTGCCCAGGAACACTTGACACCTCCCTCAGAGACTGAGGCCACACCCTAAGGAATAATGAGAGTAACAAAAATAATAACAGCTAGTATTTACTGAACAGGTGCCAGGAATGTATATATGGGTTATGTTATTTAATTCCCCTAACAGCCCTGTGACATGTTTGACCAGGGAGGAAACCTAAGGCTTTGCGAGGTTAAAGGTTAAATGATACGCTCACAGTCACCTAGCACAGGACGGGGGCTAGGATTTGAACCCAGAAACCATAGCCTTAACAAATATGTGTACCGCATCTCTGGATATTGTCCCTGTAGTCATACATCTCTGATCATTTTAACCGATTGTAGTCAGACTCCTGACTCAAAGAGGCATTTTATTAACCGGCATCCTTCAGACACTCTTGACTGCAGAGCAAAAGGTCCCCCAGGATCGTTATTAATGAGGGAGAAATTGTATGGCACTGCTAATGTAAACTGTGTACTTGATGTGTTTAAAATAATACTCCTAAGTAAGAGAAAAAATGAGGCATTCTTTCCTTCAAAAGAGAGCTCTCCTTTATTTCCCAGAACGTTGCGAGTTAAGATAATCCCAGATTGATTGCTAGAAGTTGAGGCTCTCTGAGGTCAGGGGACTTTTCCAGCCAGCACAACATAACTGACAGCCCCCACGGTCATGACCTCCCAGTGCTGCGACTCCTGGTTCCTGGGAACGGTTCCTCACGGGGCTTTTAAAAGGTGGTGGCTGAAACTTCTCTCCTGATGACATGGTCACCCTAGAGAAAATTAATTCAGCAACTGGCTCCTGGGAGGCTTATCAGAGACAGAGTGAAGGAGAAGGCTGAAAGGAGGAAGCAGGGGCGCTAACAAAGTCCCAGGCACTTGGAAGGTTACAAAATACCATTTGAGTCGCAAAAGAAAGATTATGTTCTAGTCAATTATAATTTCATTAAGTGTGTTTTTAAATGTTAATTCTTGGGTGCCTGGCAGGCTCAGTCGGAAGAGCAGGTGACTCTTGATCCCGGGTTCATGAGTTCAACCCCTGACACAGATACATAAACTTTTTTTAAAAAATGTTAATTCTTAGGAAATGGGCAAATCTTGAATAATTATTTACATAAACATGCCTTGTCTATTCACTAAAGGATTGGCTTTATAGCAGCCCTCCCACCCAAGCCCCATTTCCTAGCCATGTTAGAAATCAGAGGGTTTACTAGAAACTTTCTTCATTTTGCTTTTGGAAGCTACTTATATATGTTGTCCATATCATGACAATTATGTTTTGTACCATACAATGAAGACTATAATCCTCACCTCACAGGGCTATAATGAAAGATATATAATATAATGTGCCTAGAACATATTAAGAATTCCATTAATGACTGCCAACATCATTATTAAAAATCTCAAAGAGAAACCTATCCCCTTTTCCTCAAAAGGATTCTCTAGGATTGACATGTTAGCTTTTTGGAAGGCAATGGTCAAAATAGTTTAGCAGACTGACTTGAATATGTTGAGGTCCAGTCACCAAATTCTGGGGTCTGAAGTGAACATGTGGTAATTAAATTTTTTTACATTCAAGTGAAATGTCACTGCAATTTGGGGGCGGAGGATGGCTAAGAAGAGAAAAAGCAACCAAACCAGTGCAAAACAAACCAAAAAAATATTTTATTGTAACATAAAATTCATTCCCTAGACAACGGAAAATGCACACACTGGATGACATTAGTAGACAGAGTGAAGATGCATTTGGACAATTATCAACATTGACGAATGTGGGGATGTTGTAAAGTTAAATTTTTCAGGTTATAGGATTTCCTGAATATAATATTGGCAAAAAGGAACTTTCAACACAAAAACATTTAGTTTAAATTTTTAAAATGTCACTTCTTTTATTTACTAACCTTGACAGTAACTAAAGAATGAGGTACAGAAAACTTTCCAGAAGTCTGAGTATGGAGTAGAAGTCCAAGGCACTTTGAGCCCCATTATTGCATTATTGAGTAGGATTAACTCCGTTATGAAATTCCCCCACACTCCAGGTTTACTCCATAGAAAAACAGTACTTAACCTACTTCACTGAGGTGTGGTGGGGCTTCATGCTTATAAAGTGCTTTAGGCGCCTTCCAAGAAAGGCAACATAGAAGTATAAAATCTTACATATTTCAAAAGAAATGAAAAGAAAATTTTGGCACAATAAGAGTGCGTCCTATTTAAAGAACCACAGTTGGCTATTTCTAAAAACACCTCACCTCAATGGTTTATTGCTTTTTTGTTTTTTATTTAAGAGAATGACTCTTTCTCTATTGCCAGTCTTATAACAGCCATTCTCGACGGCTCTGTTGTCAGAATTCCTTGAAGAGCTCACTAAAAATATTGAGGCTTGGCCCACAGCCTACACCTACAGAATTAAAATCTCTAAGAGTAGTGCTCAGGCAACTATATTTTTTAAAAGATCTAGCGGATTCTATCATAGAGCAAAGTCAAAAAATATTTCTTTAGGAAAATGTCCATTTATTAAACATTGATTTTCTTCCAAAAATTTTTATAAGATTGAATAAACTTGGATCAGGGTATGAATTTCTTATTGCCTTTTTCTCTTTCCATGTCCCACACAGACTTGGAGTACACACACACACACACACACACACACACGTTTTAGTTCTACCCTTGAATTAAAATTTGATAGTGGTAAAATCTGATAGTAGCAAATAAACGGTTCATTGAGAAGTTATGCAAGGATTTGCAATTCATTCCCACTGTGCCCGAAGCAAATGGATGTTGCCCATTTGCCAGAGCGGAATGGTTTACGCATTTCCAATTTGGAAACAGGTAAAATCAGCACTTCCTGGGAAACATCAGTTGACTGGATGCTGACAGAGAAGAGTGAGCGTGGTTATGGCAGCCGACCATGAGCAAGGCTGTGGGGAGTGCCCCCGTTTGGAGACTGCCTGCCTCTCAGCAAACAACTTAGGAAATGAAACGATTTAAGCGCAGTGGGTCCGAACATGGGGTGCTGCCTCAAGGGAAATAAAATCAAACAGTGAAAACTAGTGACTGTAATTCAAAATAGCTTTGAGAAAAAAAAGATCGGCTTGCTCCACTGCAATTCTTAAGGCCATTTTAGTAACTGTTTTCATGTACCAGCCAGTCTAACGTAGAGAAGAGAGTGATTTAGCCCCTAGTGGCCTTCACATAGAGCTCATCATGCTGCCTGCATCAGGTTTAAAATAGAAGAGCCCCCTCCGGGTGCCTTGCAGTGGAACTAATGGAGCCTACAGAGAAATTATATTTCTTTACGCAGAGAAAGCCTTCCGAGGCAGGCCAAAATTTTTACATCATCAAGAACTCATGAGTAATGAGTCCCACTTCTTGGAAAAAGAAAAAAAGGGAAAAAATATATACGGGAGATAGAAGCTACATATACAGTACATAGAGAATAGGGTTTGTTAAAAAAAAAAATTTTTTCATTCAGAGTCAGCCACAGTGAAATTCTGCTATGAGAAAAGTCTGTAGCACCTTCCAATATTCCTCTAAACATTAGAGGTAACTTTGTACAGAAAGGTTGTTGGAGCCGGCCTGGGCAGCAGCTTGTTGCATGTGTCCCAGGAGGGCAAGGCGGCCAGCAGCAGGATGAAGCCTCCCAGCAGGACGCAGAAGCCACTGAAATAAAACGCCGTGTCATAGGTCTGGGTCCAGTCATAAAACCAACCTGAAAAGAGAGTAAGAAATAAGTGAATTTGATAGAAATTGTATGAAAGGGAAGCCCATCCTCCATTAAGTTCATCAATCTTCGATACAGTAAGGATCGGGATATATATTAATTACCCCATGTACTCTATAGCAGACCACTGGGAGTCAGCAGAGAAGAACTTCCCAAATAATTTGGACAAGGATAAACAGGCATTTTGAGTTTCTCCCAAATAAAAAATGAACACAACTCCCTGAGCAAGTATACTGGCCTTTTCAACTATATCAAAGTGATTATGAATAAATCATTACCAGGAGACATCTATGCAGATTTATTTTGTGCTAATCTGTGCTACTATTACAATCTGGATTTCTATATCCAGGGATGTTACAAAGAAGAACAGTAAAATAGACTGACTTTAAGAAACATCTTACCAACAATTGGTGGTCCAAGGCTATTTCCAAGTCCAGCAAAGAACATTAATATCCCATAGGCATGGGCTAATTTTTCAATTCCCACAGTCTTTGTGGTCACATATGGGAAGATGGACCAATTACCAGTCAGAAACCCTAGAATCCCAGAAAGTATTGCCAATGTGACATAACTTTTGGCAAATGGAATTGCACACAAGGCCAGGCCCATGATTACTAAGGTAGCCACGTAAAGATGTAAGGTATTAATCCACTTAAAGTCAGCCAGTATCCCTAAAAGGAGTTTACCCACTGCTGTCATAATACCAATAATGGAAATGAGAGGCATAATAAGCTCTTCTTCTTTCACATTTGAACTTCTTGCCACATCTTCCATAAGTAAAGAAGGTGGAAATCCCCCGATGTCAAAAAGGAAGATCGCAATGAAGAGGGCTGAGAATACTTTGTTTTTAAAAAGAGCCACAGTTTCTCCACAGTAGTCTTTATATAATTGCCACTTCCTCTTGGCAAGCTGTTTGCAAAAATATGTCTGTTCTGCGACTTTCTTTTTGTATGTTTCAGCCTCTTTTGCGTGCGCCACTGTTGCTGGGTTTTTATGAAGTAGACTCTCCTGTTTGCGGCCACCACTGGCCAAGGTGCTCTTGCGTGTTTCCTCAGCACCACAGCTCTTTCCAAGAATGTTTGTGTTCTCTTCCAGGTCCTTTCCTTTCTCACTGTAAATGGAGTATCGATCTGGTACACTTTCCAGAGCTGTTTTTTCAGGCAAAGGGCAATCAGAAGACTCAAGGGGTCTCATCAGGCTGCCACAGGCTAATATATTTAAAGCTAAGGCACCCACAATCAGCAGGCATCCATCCAGCCCATAGAACTCAATCAGCAACCTCTGCAGAGCAGCGTATATAAAAAGTCCAACACTTGAACCTAAAAAGGAAGTGAGAGCTGTTCAATCTTAATCTCTTATAAATTTGGGACTCTCAGAACAACCATTATTAATATCGGCCAAATAAGATTGGTAAAGGAAGGAGCATGATTATATTCCAGTAAACCTTTATCTATGGACATTGAATTTTTAATTGCACATAATTTTCATATGCCCTGGAACATCCTTATTCTGATTTTTGTATTGACTATACAAAAATGTAAAAATCATTCTTAGCTCATGAGCTCTCCAAAAACAGGCAGTAGACCAGATCTGGCCTGTGGACATTAGTTACCAACCCCTGTTTACCAGGGAACAAGATCACTTCCCTAAAATCTTTGTTTCATGCCCATGTTCCTTTCTTTCAGTGAGGTCACATATTTCACATATTTTGATTTTTGGTTTCTTTTCAATTTTTAAAAAATTCTGCTGTGAGTTTTGTTTTGCTTGTCATCTTTCACTGAATGTGGATGCTATGGGCTGAATGTCTGTGCCCCCACCCCAATTCATATGTTGAAATCCTAACCTCTAACATGATGGTATTAGGAAGTGGGGCCTTTGGGGGGTGATGAAGTCATGAGCCCATGGAGCACTCATGAATGGGACTAGCACCCATATCAAAGAGACCCCTGAGAGACCCCCTTCCCTTCCACCATGTGAGGAAACAGCAAGAAAATGGCAATCTGCAGCCTGGAAGAGGTCTGTCACCAGAACCCCACCATGCTGGCATCCTGATGTCGGATTCCCAGGCTCCAGAACAGAGAAATACACTTCTGTTGTAGATAAGCCACCTAGTCTATGGTACTTTGTTATCACAGCCCAAAAGGACTAACTAGATCCATTTCTACCTAATTTTGCCTCACTGAGCTCCCTGTGAGTTGAAACTAAAAACTCCTTAATTCTGCCAAATCTTAACTGTCCAGAGTCGATCCATTTTTACTTCAGTGTGCCATGGCCCAGGCCCTCATGCCCTCCTTTCTAGACTGAGTGAAAGCACACAGCATACAATTTCTGGCACCATCAGCATACATGAATTTGGACATTACGGGAAACCTAGGTCATAATTACGATAGTCCATGTTTTAGAGTCCTTGCTATGTGCCTTACACATATGTTCCTTTAATATTCCCAATAACTTGATGTGATGAGTACTATTATCCCCATTTTACAGTTCAGAAAACTGAGGCTTAACTCACAGTTAACTGAACAGAACGGTTACATAACTTGTCTGTCACCAGACAGCAAGTGAGTGACACAGGTAGGATTCAAAACCAGGTCTTCTGGGTCCGGGGTCTGTGTTTGTTGCTACATTACAATGCCTCTACCAAAATAGAGTGCACGTAAGACCTATTGTCCTTTAAGCTCATGCCCACCCTCACGCTTTCTCCCACACTTGCAGGAGATCCTGTAAGGTTCTTTGAACAAAATTCCAGCTGCTTTGGGTTCTCTGTCTTCTGTTTTTGCTATTTCTTCTCCCAGTTCTGCCTCAGGCTAGCCGTGTCCTCAGACTCTGGCCCTGTCCTGTCCCCTCTTAGACCATAATTCACATTTCTCACCTGGCAATGCTTCCTTTAACCACCTTTGGTAAATATCCCGCTCCATTTAATTCAATCTGGAATCACTTTGTTGCCACTGGGTTGGCCTCAGGAATAAAACATTAGTTTGGATTCTGTTGCCAGAAAGATCATTGAACTTACTCGGTTTCTCTGGAAATCTGACCTCCCAGGACCCCGTGCTCATTAACGAGTAAGTAGCATATGTAAACTTACAACTTTTACTCAACTTGACATCTCTGTCTCCTAAGCAAACTCATAAATAAAAATATTGGCCACAGAAAATTTTGATAAGTTCCCTAAACAGCTTAGGAAAAAATCCATCTGAAAAGTGCAAGGCCACGTTAAAACATCAGAGGAAGTCCAGAAGGCTTTTTTATTTACATTTCCCCCCAGTGATCATCTCTTGATTATTAAAGGAAGAACAAGAGTCAACAGCTGTCATGTGGATATGCACATGGCCAGGGAGATGCATTCATAAATCAGGACTTTAGAAAAAACTGTACACTCAGCAGTAAATGGAGATGGTGAGATGTCGGCATCAAGCTTCCTGATGGAGCCCTGGGATCCCCACTTTCCTGGCATTTTTCCTACCTCTCCCAGAGAGAAGGTGACTCACATAAGTGCACTCTGCTTCTTTAGTAAAGCTCTCACCAGCTTGTGGCTCTCACTTGACTGGGCCCATAAGCTTCTCCTTCCTTTATTATATTGGTCATCAAATGCCCCAGATTTTTCGTATATGTATCCTAGGATTTTCTGGAAGCTACACCCTTATTCACAGTGGAAAATAACATTTCCTTCTCAGGCTAGAGTAAAAACTTCCTTCTCGGGCTAGAGTAAAAAACTCGAGTAAAAACTCCCTAAGTGGGAGCTGGGAAGTGGATGGTTAAACATCTGTGTTTGGTAACTTTTGACTTTGATTAGAAGGCTGGATAGTGACAATGCTATACTTATTTTGAAAATGTACCTGTTGAAATCAGGCCAAGGGCAAGGCCTCGGTGGCTGTCAAAATACTGGCACGTAATGGTCACTGTTGCCGTGTATAATAAACCACATCCGAGTCCTAAACATAAGAAGACATTGCATAAATAAGACAGACTTAGTACTTCAATGCAAAAACGAAAAAGACTAAGTATCTCCAGTGGGCCGTTCTGTTTCTGACTGGCTAAAACTCTTCAGAGCATGGATTCCTGGATCCTTTAGATGTCAGTGGTGCAGCTCCAATGAACATATTTGGGTAGGCTCAGCTCTCACTCCACACCCATCCTAAGGTTGGGCTCAAGTCAAAAAAAAAAAAAAGTCCAGGGCACCTGGGTGGCTCAGTCGTTAAGCGTCTGCCTTCGGCTCAGGTCATGATCCCAGGGTCCTGGGATCGAGCCCCACATCGGGCTCCCTGCTCGGCAGGAAGCCTGCTTCTCCCTCACCCACTCCCCCTGCTTGTGTTCCTGCTCTCGCTGTCTCTCTCTGTCAAATAAATAAAATCTTTAAAAAAAAAAAAAGTCCAATTTCTGAAGCATGAATGAATAATGCAAATTTAAATCAAGACATTGCGGGCAGATAAAGACAATGATTAAGTCACCAAACAGTAAAATTTAATCAAACATGCCTTTCTGTCTCTATTCCAAGTCCTTGCCCTGAACTCACTGTCCCTTCCTCCTCAAAGTGCTCTAAACAACTTGAGAAAGTTCCCTTCACTGGTCCAAGCTATTTTGTGAGAGGTTATAGTTTGCACACCCCAGTCTACAAAACAAAGGACCCCCCCCACAAGTCCTCTGGGGTTCTCAGATCATCCCATCTCAGTAAAATATAGATTTGTAAGTTTTTTTCTTTCAGAGATGCAAACTACCCTATTTAGGAGTAAAATGTCTTTAATTTAGTTTAAAATATCTACACAAAAACAAAAAAGGAAGCAAATACAATAAAATATTAACAACTGTTAAGTTTAAGTGGAACATACAGCTTTTGCTATATGATTCTCTATTTTTCTGTAGATTTGAAAATCTCTTATAATTAAAAAAAAGGTACATTACTAAATTTCCCTTTCTTGAGACCCAAGGACAATATTTATCTCCAGATCTTCTCCAAGGCTTTTATTAGCTTAAATCTTTTCTTTCCTATTTAGCACCTGATAAACCCAGTTTGTTTTTCATAAAATTTTCCTCTGGCTTCTAAATCATGGCTTTTTGCCTTTCCTCTGCAACATTATCTGCTCTTGAGGATCATTCTATAACAAACACATAGCTATAGTTTAAAAACTGGATTTTAACCGTGGTCCATTAAATGAGTTAAGATCATTTTCATTACTTTTAATTGGTACCTAAACTATGATTAGAAAGAATACATGGGCTTTACGAATATACTACATAACTATTTTAGGAAATTAACATTTTAAACAACTTAAGACCCAGAGGATCATCTGTGATTCCATAAAAAGTCTTCTTAAAGAAATGAGATAGACTAAAACAATTACGCTTTAAGCAAACTTTTTAACATAAAGTGCCCTTTTTATATGATTTAAGGGGAAAAAATATCTCATCAACTAAAACATGAGTTGGATTGATTTATACAGTTACTATGTGTATATAGGACACTCCAAGATATGAAATAAAACTGTTTTTAAACAATCAATTTCAAAACCAAAAAATGCCACCCTTAGCTGAGACTATACATCAGAAAGCCTTTGGAGGACGAATGAATTTACTTTTCTGTGATTTGGTTGTCAGGGCTCTGTCAAATGTTAGGCATTAGAGACAAGAAAAAAAAAAGACATTTCGGATTGCTAAATGTCAGTGTCAGAAAAGTTGAAACAACAACTTTTAAACTTTTAGCCTGAGACCAAAAAAAGGCATTTTTAAGAATTATTTCAAGGCCATGGGTTTCCGTTAAGTTTATTTCACTTTTTTTAATGTCACAGAAACTTGAAATGCTTTCTCCTTAAATTTTTGAAAAAGTTAGCATGATGCCTTCCTACGTCTGTATCAGGCTGACCTTAAACTGGAAGTTATTACAGAGGGGTCCCTAGAATCTCCAAGATCTTTCCTAGAGTCCATAAAGTCACAACTATTTTCCTCATAGTCTTAACTAGTCTCCCACTTATCCGCAGTTTTGCTTTCCATCGTTTCAGTTACCTGCAGTCAACTGCAGTCCAGAAGCAGATGATACTCCTGACGTATGGTCCGAAGGTCAGTAGTAGCCTAACGTTAGGTCACAGCGCCTACGTCGTTCACCTCACTTTGTCTCATCACTCAGGCATTTTACCATCTTGCATCATCACAAGAAGGGTGAGTACGGTACAACAAGGTATTCTGAGAGAGAGACCACTTCACTAAACTTTTATTACAGTATATTGTTATAATTGTTCTATTTTATTATTAACTATTGTTGTTAATCTCTTACTGTGCCTAATTTATAAATTAAACTTTATCATAGGTGTGTACATATAGGAGAAAACATAGGGTTCATTACTATGCATGTTCAGACATTCATTGGACTTGGACTGTATCTCCCATGGGTAAGGGGGGACTACTGTAACACTAACATGATCTCTGCTTTTTTTCACTGTGTTTACATTTACACTGAGGGAGCAAAAGAGATGGTGAGTAAAACCACAAGGGCCTTAGCACAAATCAAGGTATTGGTACCAAACTTTGGTATCAAGTTATGCTACATAACCACCTACTCACAATAAAAACAAAATTTTTTAAAAATGCTTCATTTGGATGACAACAATTGTTACAAGGAAAAGCCCTTATGCAATTGTTTTAGTAGCCAGCTCAAATAGCCCCTCTTCTCCTGTGTAACCCTGTTTGTATTTGAAAGAATATCAGACAAACTACAGTTACTCAGACTTGGGTATTAGGCAGACATCTTTTTGAAAACAAACTAAGAAGGGAGACAACTGGCAATAATTGTTACCAATGATAAAATCCAAACATTACAGAAAAAATAGAATTTTAGAAAACTTGTATCCATGACCATGAATTTGGACAGCTTCCTAACATATAAAGGTTTTCTGATGAGTCTGCTGGTGGTAGTAACAAAAGTGATTTTTGATGTTGTATAATGAAATTTAACAATATTTATAAGTTCTTTCATAACTCAGTGAACCAATATTTTTCAAATAACCAATTCATGATATTACAAAATCAGGCTTGAATGAAGATCTATTCAAAGTGCAGAATATGTCATTTGCAACGATGTAGATGGAGCTAGAGAGTATTATGCTAAGTGAAATAAGTCAGTCAGAGAAAGACAAATACCATATGATCTCACTCATATGTGGAATTTAAGAAAGTAAACAGATGAACATATGGGAAGGGGGAAAAGAAAAAATGGAGAGAGGAAAACAAGCCATAAGAGACTCTTAACTCTAGAGAACAAACTGAGGGTTGATAGAAGGAGGTGGGTGGAGGATGGCTAGATGGGTGATGGGTAGGGCACTTGTGATGAGCACTGGGTGTTGTATGTAAGTGATGAATCACTGAATTCTACTCCAGAAACCAATATTGCACTGTATGTTCACTAACCAGAATTTAAATAAAAATTTGAAAAACATAAAGGTTAGGTATTATAATAAATTAAAAAAAAGACATGAAAAAAAGAAAAAGCAAAGTGCAGAATAAATAATTGGGTTTAATATAACAGAGTATGAAAAGTATATTGATGTGGTACCAGGTTTCATATTACAATTAATGGTGGAAAATCATCACTCATCAAGTTTTGGTGTAGTATCAAAGAAGAATATCTACAATTACATGAAAAGGCTATTAAAAACTCCTCCCTTTTCCAACTACATCTTTGTGTGTGACAAGATTTACCTCATACACTTCAATCAAAAAAACAGATCGCAACAGACTGCATACGGAGCCGATATGAGAATCCAGAAGTCTTCTAAGAAGCCAAACATTAAAGAGATTTGCAAAACTGTGAAATAATGCAGCTCTTTTCACTAAATTCTGTTTTTCTTTTAGAAAATAGAGTTATGGGCGCCTGGGTGGCTCAGTTGGTTAAGCAACTGCCTTCGGCTCAGGTCATGATCCTGGAGTCTCTGGATCGAGTCCCGCATCGGGCTCCCTGCTCGGCAGGGAGTCTGCTTCTCCCTCTGACCCTCCCCCCTCTCATGTGCTCTCTCTCATTCTCTCTCTCTCAAATAAATAAAATCTTTAAAAAAAAAAAAAGAAAATAGAGTTATTTTTCATAAGTTCATTATTTATGTTATCATGTACTGGGTTTGTTATTATCTTTAAATGCATTACTAACCAAATATTTTCAAATTTCTCAGCTTTTAATACAGTTAATTTTAACAGAATAAATATCTATAAGTATAATCCATATATTCAAAAGCTCCTTGGGGTCCTACATAAAAGAATGTAAAAAGTCCCAAGACTATAAAGTTTGGAAACCAGTCTTTAAGCATCCCTTGGTCTCCAATCACTTTTAATCAGACTCCTATCAGTGAAAAAAATTCACTGATTCACATCAGCCTGCAGTATAATTTTTAAACTAAATACCTATATTACTAGGAATTCAAAGCAAAAACATTAGTAAAATGTTATTGTTTCCTTTACTTAAATAGGTAAAAGCTAAATTTATTTACGTGTTCTGACATTTCCTTTCCACACCTTATGTTCCATTTCACACACCTCTGGGCAAGACCACGAGTTCAGAGGCCTCTTTTCCCTCATCTCTTCCCATCAAACCAGACAGAAGCTCTTTAGTATACCCACTACCTAAATTATTAACCTCCCTCTCTCTCTGCCCCGCCTGGCTCTGTTCACCACCTCATCTTTTCTGAGATGAATTCTGCCTTCCTGATCACTGTCTCAAGCCTCCAGTACTTTTCCCACCAATCTGTCTTCCTTTTTTTTTTTTTTCTTTTTCCATCAATCTATCTTCTAAGCTGCTGTCATACAATTCTCATTATGTCACACTCCAACAGTCAAGTCCATATAGAAACATTTTGTCATCCGGTCTTCGGTGCACACCATGCTTTGAGGTATTTGCACCCATCCACGTGACTTCGGCAGTCCTTAAACAAGTATCTGTAAAAACACTTTTTTTTTTAAAGATTTTATTTATTTATCTGAGAGAGAGAATGGGAGACAGAGAGCATGAGAGAGGAAGGGTCAGAGGGAGAAGCAGACTCCCCGCTGAGCAGGGAGCCCGATGCGGGACTCGATCCTGGGACTCCAGAATCATGACCTGAGCCGAAGGCAGTTGCTTAACCAACTGAGCCACCCAGGCGCCCCTTGTAAAAACACTTTTATCCACGGTCTATCACACCTCTGAGCATTTGAGCTCCTGCAGTGTCCTCCTTCCACCCCCCTCACTCCCCTTCGAAACCCATGCCTACCTGACCACATCCTACCTGTCCTTCCAGACTCAGCTCAAGCATGAACTGCATGAAGCCTGCTTCAGCACCCCCTCCCCCACAGGTACATTTACATCTACACGGAATGTTGGTTTCATTTTATTATTGCACTTATTTTGCTGTGCTACAAGTTGCAAATTTACAAGTTTATTCCCCCAACTAGGCAATGAGCTATCTGAAGGTAGGCTGTGCCTTATTCATCCAAGTATCTTGGTTCCAGGTCCGAGCCTGGCACAGAGTGTTTCTAAAATCTGTTGAATCAACTCCCCACAGAAGTTAGTCTACTACCTTTTCCCATAAATCTCATTTGAGTTTTTGCATCTTTTCTCTTCCTGTCTGTGTCTCTATACATATAACAAACACAATCAATCTGTATGTATGTGTGTGTACATGTATTTTTAAATAATTTCTTTATATCTGTTCCCCACTTCAATGATGCTGATTTTTTTTACTTTTTACTTTAGTCAGAAACTAAATCTTACCTCAAAAAATATTAAATATTGTTTTCTTTCACAATAATTAATTTATTAGGATAGTATCAGTGGAAAGACGGAATTAGAATTATATGGTTTGAAAAAAGATAGAACTAATATCCTACTTCTATGCCTTCTAAGATGATACTTTGGGCAAATCACACTAAACTTCCTCATTTTCTCATTTTTCTCAATCCTTACCTATAAATCAAAAAAATACCTAGATCAATTAAACTGATAAGAGAGTTAAGAGAAGAAAATATAATTGAAGTAAAACACTCTGATATTATAAAATGCTTCAAATTTAGAATAAATAAAGCAAGCATTTCTAAAGAACTAGCATGTGAATAAAAGCATGCAAAGTGGAAGTCTGATCTATTTTAGGAAGACAAGCAATAGAACATCTGAAATCGTGTATGTATTTTTGAAAACGTCTATGAATTTTTTTAAATATCCTTCCATTATATACATATTTTTGCATGTAACTGAATAGATATATATCAAGCCCCTGCATTTATATATGAAAACTTCCCCCTGCAGTATTACTTTTACGAAAAGGAAACATTTTAGTAACAGTACATTTCAACGTGGCAATCTTAAGAAGCAATATGGGTGAGGCTACAGAATCCAAATACTGTGTGGGGTCGGGGGAAGGGCCAGTGCCCAGGACATTCCCGGTTTGGCTACTAGAAGTCTCATATCCTAGAAAACCCATTAGTCCTGGGCAAACCAGGACAGTGACCACTGTAGTGTGAGGACCTGTCTCTCAGTTATTTGGGAGAATTCCCCTTCTGTATATTTTAAAGCAAGTATTTGAACCACCTCTTAGAATAGTTGAGCCAAGACGATTTATTATCCTGACCAAAGGTTAGGATAAGCAATTACATATAGTGTTCTAGAAATACCTACTTCTAGAAATGAAACTGTGGGAAGGTAACTTAAGGCACCGAATAAGATAAATAAGTTTAGCATATCCAAATGCAGGTACTTTTATGCTGCTAGGTTCAAACATCTGCATGAAGAGTTTAAAAGTGCAAGCGATTGGCTAGCGTTTTTAATAAACTGTCTCTGACTTTTGTACCTTAGCATGAATACTCTGAACATGACATTGACTAGTTATGAGAACAGGCTTGGCAATCAGGCAGGCTTGGATTCAAATCCCAGCTCTATCTCTTACTGGCTGGGCGACTTGGGGGACTTGAGAATTTACTTAAACTCTCTTAGTTCCTTTATCTTTAAAACAATCTTATGAGATAGCTGTAAAGATTAAGAGACATAAAAAATGTAAAAGATTGGGGCGCCTGGGTAGCTCAGATGGTTGAGCGTCTGCCTTCGGCTCAGGTCATGATCCCAGGATCCTGGGATCGAGCCCAGCATCGGGCTCCCTGCTTAGCAGGGAGCCTGCTTCTCCCTCTATCTCTCTGCTGTTCCCCCTGTTTGTGCTCTCTCACTCTCTCTGGCAATAAATAAATAAAATCTTTAAAAAAAATGTAAAAGATTTCCTGTGCCTGGAATATAACAAGTACTAAAAAGTAACCATTAACCAACTTTTTACCTGAGTATTACAGCATTATGTCGATAACAGCCTCAGACTAATTAGAAAATCATAGTTCTTTATTACAACTGAGCATCAGTGAGATATAAAAGGACTATCTTTAATGATATAACCATTAAAAACAAAACAAAACAAAAAGGCTTATAAAACTCTAACTGCTAAAATGAACTTCAGGAAATGACCTTGATCTCATTTGCCGTAATTGAGCAGGAGAATCAGACTGTCTGCAAACATGGTCTTTTCCCTCCCCGATCTCAATAAGCTGAGCAGATTCACTACATACACAGATATTACCATGAAAATGAAGAAAGAGAAAACTGAATTTTTCCAAAGACCAAGAAGGAATAGTAAGAAAACACTAACTAGGTAGCTAAAAAACAATATACTCTGAAGGAAAGAGACAAAAGACATTGATTTTGAGTTGTGGCTTTTCAGAAAAGCAAAAAGAAATTATTGGGGAGACACTTGAGCAACTCATTCCGCACATATTTCCCACCCCCACCCTGCACCCCACTTTCTTTTTCCTGACTTAATAAAGTAATTGAGAAAATAGAAGTCTGAATCCCCAGGTTTGGCAGTGTGGCTTGCAGTCACTTGAAAAGGGGGAAACGGCCATTTTATGTTAGCTACAAAAACTGAACAAGATAACATCGTATTTTCAAGATGATCCTTTTAAAACATCAATTAAGTGGTCAAACAGAATTATGCCCATTGATACACTTTGGTATCCTTTTTGATATTGTGTATTATAATTACACATATGAAAAAGCTTTAATTTCTTTTTCTATCTTCTTAAGCTGTTATACAAATATCGCTGATTCAATAAAGCTTCCTCGGTAGCAAAAAACTACTGCTGTGGTCTTGAACTAAGTGTTCAGAAAGGAATTTAAGGGAAGGGATGTATGAAACACCTCCTTGTGCTTCTCACAAATAGGCGCAATAGCTTCGTGCAGTCATTCAATAAAAAGAAAAAGAGAAGTTCAGAGAGATTAAATAATTTTCCAAGGTCACAAAACTAATATTAACGGTTGTGCTAACTAACGTTTATTGCATTACCTCCTCAATTCACAAAACCCGAAGGTGGATGTCATTATTACATTCAGTTTTAAAAATGAGAAAATAGAAGCTAAGTAACTTGCCTGAAGTCAATAGACCTGGCAAGTGAATAACATAAGGTAAACCCACATAGTTGGTCCCCAGAGCCTGCCTCTCGGTGTTTGCTCCTTCCCTCCACATACTGTCGCTCTTAAGAGACCATCTAGTTCATCCTAGGCAAATGAAAATGCTCAGTATACAATTCTGCACAGAACTAGTGCTCAATTAATATTATCATTAAAGTGAATCTTTCTTATTTTTTCTAAGGAACTCAATACAGAAAGGAAAATGAGTTTAGACTGTAATAATTTCTTGTCACTTCCTTTTCAACTGGCTATTCTAAATGATGATAGAATGGAAGTATCACTGTTCAGTATTATCTCATTTATTTATCCTAGAAATATTCAATGAGCCCTGGAGTATGAGCCTACTGATGAAAGAAAAGAAAGAAAGAAACACAAAGACGTCAAACATGGTAATAAGTATTAATTATCTGCTGGCTAGGAGTAGTTAACAAGGCCCCAATAATTACCAGGGAGAGCGATCTTTTTATTAATTGAAATCCAACTCAATTCTTTTATTTGTTTTATTTTTATTTATATGTCACTTGACTTTATTTGGTCTTCACAAAACCTGTGTGAGGTAGGTTTCCCAGCCTGCCTTCACAGATAAGGGACAGCCATTTGTCATCAAGCTTGTTCAGGCTCACAGAATCTCTGTCTCCTGACCTTAAACCCCGCACTCTCTCCACAAGCTGACAATTGCTTCTTAGTTGCAGGGATTCAGAACCTATTGCCAAATCAGAGTCTTCAGACCTGAGCCTGTTTTCTGACCCAGAATCATTAAGTGAAGGAGAGACCGGGATTCCAGGAGGAAGGACATTACAATAAACTCTATGACAAGTATGTATATAACAATACCCGAAATGCAACAACTTCGTATGCCTCGATTAACCTTGAAACCATGTGGAAGAGGAAAATCCCATGAAACTTTAAATGTGTAGTCCAGAGTTTGGGGGAAATGCCCAAATCATATCAATGGCATAATGATTCAATTTTCTATGTAAAAAGGGATTTGTCCTAAAAGGAATAATCCAATATTCATGCATAAACACAGATACCTACATTTTTATTTTTATGCCTTTAGACAATAATGCAAAATGATTATTCAGTGGAGACTCTCAAATTTTACACAAGAGATTAATGTATTTGTACCCACATTCCAAAACTGTATTAAACACTATAGGAAATATAAAATCCCAAAAATGTACTGCATGTTCTCAAAGAACTAACAAGGGATTCAGGTCTCAGCAGTATTAGAATATGTAGTTAAATTTAAAATAGACTTCAAGGGTTTGAAAAGCACCAAAAATAGTTATAAAATGTGAAAGAGGTCAGGACCTGGTGTCAGACTGAGTGGATTCAACCCCAAATCTCCTACTTATATAGCTTCAGTTAGTAATTTCCCTTCTCTGAGCTTCACTTTCCCTCTCTGTAATGTGAGTTCTTGTGAAGATTCACTGAGGTCAGATAAAGAATTCAGCACAGAGCCAAGCACATAGGAAGTACCCAGTGCATATTAGCTGTTCTTATTTCTATTATGTATTCTTCGGGAAACAGTCCCAAGTAAAAAAGAGGAATATCACTAGTCAACAAAATTAGGTTCTTTCAGACACTAAGAAAAACTTTGACAGCTGCAATCATCTTTTTCAAATTCTCTACCAACAGCCCCTAGGACTAGTCTGATGATGTTGAACGTTGAATACAATTAGTATAATACATCACAAAGGCATCTGCCCCAAAACTGTCCTCTCAGGCCAAGAGCCCTCTACTTTCCCTCTCCTATAATCAATATCATCATCAATTATCCCCACCACTCAGTTTTTCTTCACTCTTGCCTTATCTTAAAATAATAATAATAATAATTATGTGTTTTAAAATCTACTTTTTACTTCTGCTGTAACTTTGTGATGTGGGCCCTAGAAGCGCAGGATGTTTAGAACACAAGCAACTCAACAGAGCCCTGCTTAACCGGCCATATGAAAGGGACCACTTCCTAAGTCAGTGAGAAGTGCTATCAGTCTCATGCTCCCCCCTCTCTCTTTGCCTTTTTTGTGCAGTGCTGAAATGAAAAACTTTCTTGTGCCTTGCAAGAGAACATAATGTGCATTGATAAAACATGTTTATTCTTTCAAATATTTGGATTCATTGGGCGGACATGTTACTAAGGCAGTAATTTTTGGTGAAGTGGTCATTGAAAGTAAATTATTTTTGATCATTTTCATGCCGTATATTAACTGAATAATAAAGCTGAACTTGGTAAAATGACGTCTAACTCTTGAAGCTTAGAAAAATTATAGTTCCTTCTGTAGTTCGGGAGAGCACCCCTCCGCCCCCACCTGCTCGAAATACCCCAGAATCTCTGTGCTCTCGCTGCAGTTCTGCGGGCTCCATGGTTCCTTATCCCCAGGTCTAGCTGGATTGCAGAGTTCAGTTTATGATGATGAAATAAAACCTAAACCACAAAAAAAAAAAAAAAAAAAGAAAAGAAAAAGAAAAATTATAGTGACCAGGTTTCTTACCTACAACAATGCCATAGGAAAAAAACAGAAAGTAGATATTGGGGGCAAAACTGCTCAACATCAGGCCTCCAGCTACCATGAAGCCACTGAAGATTGTCACAGGTCTTGCTCCAAAAGAGGAGACACAGAGGCTGCAGACAGGACCTAAAATAATAAATGAAACCTTCACTTATTCAACAGTAACCTCCTTCGCACAATCAGAGGATCCATCCCATCATAAATTTAAAATGATTCTTTCCATCATACAATAACAACACTAACAATAAACATCTACTGTGTATTTACTATGTGCTGGACACTCTGTGACATACTTCCTATAAACAATCACATTTCATTTTAATCTCACTGCAGCTACTATTGGTAGGTAGATACTATTGTTCACCTCATTTTTTGATAAGGAAATTAAAGTTTCCGGATGATAAGGCCACCTAGTTAAGAAATGGCGTTCTGGAGTCTGACCTTATTCAAAGTGGAGCTCTACTACTTGCTGGCAATTTGATCTCAGGCAACTTTTCTGATCTCTCTGTGCCTCAGTTTCCTCATCTGACGACTGTAATAATAGTACCACCTCATAGGGTTGCCGTGAAGACAAATGAGAGCACAGAAGTCAAGCTGATTCCAAGGCCTGACACAAGGAAATTCACAGTCAATGCTAGGTCTTCAGTGATGACAATGGCAGCCGCCGCCAGAGTAGTAACAGAGGAAGAAGTAAAAACCCAGGCAGTCTGAGTCCTGAGCCCAGCATCTTAACCATCATACTACGCTGAGGATTTTGCCTCCTGCATGTTCCATGCATTTTTTCCTACCCAGCGCTCCTTTCCAGCACAAGGGTGATCATCAATATGACCATATAGAGGGATGGAGGGGTGGTTATTCATTTCCTAGAGAATATTCTGGCAGGTGAGGCCAAATGGAGAAGCACCCCACCTGTTCCGGTATGAAACCGTCAGTACCACTGTCCTACATTCTATGTGTAACCTGGAATTTGTGGGAAGAAGTACACTGTTGAGTAACAGGTAACAGTGACACTGCCTGGATTTGTGCTATGGATAAGTGGGCAACATGGATAACTATGGATAAGTAATGGGATTTAAGTGATGGTGAAATTCTTTCCCACTAGCCGTGTACCTAGAAAGCCCCTACAACGACAGAGCTAAGCTTATCAGAAATGAAAGGACATTAAGGATTATTCAGCCCATTAGTCTATTTACATGGAAGGAAACTGAAGCTCAGAGAGGTTGTCCAAGCCCATGGCAGAAGAAAGAGCCCAGGACTTGAAAGCAAAGAGAAACACATCTTAATTAAGTTGACAACAACCTTTCAAGGTACAAATTATTATTCCCAATTTTTAAAAAGTGCAATCACCAGGATGGCTAAAGATAGACAACAGTGTTAGCAAGGATAGGAAGCAATCAGAACCCTCATAAACTGCTGGCCTTGTCTCCTAAAGCTGAACATGACACATGGTATAGCTCAGAAATTCTGCTTCTATGTATACACTCAATAGAAATACCTGTACTAAAAGTATATAATGTTCACAGCAGAACTATGTATAGTAGCCTAGAAACCCAGATTGTTCATCAGCAATAGAAAACATAAGTGAATTCTGGTATAGTCATACAATGGACTATTATATGGCAACGAGAATGAATGATCTGTAGCTACACATGCAGAAGTATCTCATAAACATATGTGGTATGAAAGACACTCAACACAAGAAAGAATACGTTGCATAATTGCAATTATAGAAAGTACAAACACAGGCAAAATTGATCTATGATAGAAGTCAGGATAATGGTTATCTTTGGTAATGGGTAGGGAGTTATAATCAGAAAGGAGCATGGCCCCACTTCTAGGGTACTACCAATGTTCTGTTTCTTGATGTGAATATTCACATTATTACATGGCTGTAATTTGGTTTGTGAAAAGTTCATCAAGCTGTACTCAGAATATGCACACTTTTCTGTATGTATCTTTCGTTCAGTAACCTCAAACAAAGAAATGAGTTACACTGTTTATAAGTGATAGAGCCAGGATCCAGCCACTCCAAGTCCAGCATTCCTGCCAATACCAGAGAATCTCTCAAGTGCCTACTTAAGACCAGGATATGACCACTGAGATACCACATAGCTCTCAACACATACAGCTCTCCCACATTTCTCCCTGGTCATGAACTGGCCCCTGACATTTCAGGCCTTCTATGTGAGCCAGTTCAGAAGAGGAGACTGATATATTTGTATGATAAACAGAGGGGAATAATCTGTGCCTGTGTTTTAAAAGGAAAATCCATTTGAAAGACCAAACTTATCATCCGTAGTTGAGCTGTCTGTATACCCAATGAGAAATACTTAGACACTTCAAAAATAGAAATGATTTTAAGGGTCAAATTTCATAAATGGGTGTGTGATATCATAAAAGCATGATCCTTCTGTGTTGTTTACCAAACATTGACATTGACATTGAGAGTCAGTGTCAACAAATTTAACAAGCCGAATGGAATTAAAACACAGAGATGATTATTACTGGCATACCTGAAAAGTTTCAAGTTCCATCCTCAAAGTAGGACTTTAAATCTATGCTCCTTAATACATGATAACTCCACAAGGAGATGCAGAGTATGGGAAACTAGGGGTGCGGATGAAGGGTAATAATTTTCATAGCATGTACAATTACACTGTAACTATTACATGCTAATAAGTACATAATTATTATCAACTATGTGATAAGTTCATAAATCATTTTGGTCAAATACATGATTATTTGAAAAAAATTAAGCTCAGGAAAGAAATGAGCAAAAATTCTTTGACTGACAAAACAGTAAACTGAAACTCTTTTTTAAAATTTCTCTACTTTCATACTGCCATCTGCTGTTTACTTAGAAAAATATCTTGATGTCAGAGATATAAACAGAATTTTAGAGCTGAAAGAGGCCTTGGAAAGAGTCCAAACACCTCATTTTTAAAATGATAAAACTGGCACTCAGAAAGATCCCTTAATTTGACCAAGAAGCCATAGCCAACCAATGAAAAGGCTAAGGCCAAAGTCAGCTTAGCATTCTTCCCAACTGGGAAGTATTTCAACTGACACCTTAATTTTTTCCTAAAAATCAAAATATTAGTAAAGAACACCAATGTACTTTTGTTAATATCTTATAGCTTAAGTAGTTCTATGAATCGATGGCAGATGAAAATGTAACATTCATGTCATTTTGGTGTTTAAAAGTTCAGAGCAAATTATTTTATTCTAATCCTTAAAACTAGAGTATTTCTAGATTCTATTTACATAGATTTAAACCACAGTAGCCCCATAATTCATCGATAACAATCAGGGTGAAGTATAACTGGAATTGACCATTAAGTCACATCTGCAAGACGTGACACATTTACATGCTTAGCTCTTGGTAATAGCAGGCAAGTTTCCCAAGATGAGAAACCATAGAGTACTCCTCAGTGCTGGACTAGTTTCAAGAGATAAACTGAATGAAAGGATGACTCTCTGGGGGAAATTTCTTACAATGTTTCAAGTCTTGTACTTTGCAGAAGGGGCCTTTGGAACAAAAGTTAGTTAACTCAATATGAGCCAGTGATTCCACTTATGGAAAGCTGTAAAACTTTAGAAAAAAGGAAGAAGAAAGCTTCATCATCTTTTTATTTTAACAAGTCATTTTTTAAATGTAATCACCATCCATTATCGCTGCCATTTCATTTAGGAGGAAGAAGGAATCTTTTAATAAGGAAATAGTGAGAAGGATACATCATTTGAGAATAAAATGTAAGATAGAAAGAAGATAGTGGGAACCTAATACACACACACAGAGGATCAGTGCCTTTATATTCATTTCGCCTTCAGTGAAAATGTTTCTTGAAACTAAAATTGTCTGTCAGTTGGTGTTTGGGAGCCATTATTACTATTACTACATTCCGTCTGGGAGATGAAAGTTGACGAGCTGGTTGAGCTGAAAGTCCTTGGCTAAATGTTCAGTAGTAGGCAGCTGGCTCAGAATGGTCTAAGGACGGTAGATGGCAGGGTGGGGCACCAAGAGGGGAACAGCTCTCTCCTTCCCAGCGTACGGTATTCAGGGTTCTTACAAGATATTCTATTCTCCCAGCCACAGTTTTGGCACAATGGGAACACATTCACTCAAAAAAATGTAAGAACCTGTATATTAGTGAATAGCCCTACAAACCAAAGTAAGGAGCAAAGAAAGTAAGGAAGATAAGGTTGGGATTTTGAGTACTGCAACCTCGTAAGTACAAAATGAAACAAAAAATATAAAATAATGTGTTAATAGCCATCCGCAAATCAGACCGATTGAGGTAATTTTCAGCCAATAAAGGGAATAAAAAGGGAAATGAAAATGAAAGTTCTAACTGAAAAAGTGTTTTGTTATGATCACGGGTGAATTAAGAAAATGACAAGAATGAGTTGTTATAAGGAGTCAGAAAGATCTACAAGTAGGTGATGAAATTGTTTCCTTCATCCCTCAGGGTGATTTAGGAAGAAACAAGAGAGCTAAATTTTTGCTGGCTGTTCAAATTAGCATGGAGGAAGAATACACTTCTTAAAATTTTAAAGTACGTTGGTAATATTATACTTAGGTCTGCATTCATCAAACAAAAACCTAAATATGTGACCACTGTCGTTCCTTCACTATTTACCCCTTGTCCCCTAGAGCAACACTGCACAATAGAAATACAAGGAGTCACACGTGTGAGCCACATATGGAATTCTAAACTCCCTAAGTAGGCACATTAGAAAAACAAAAAGAAGTAAAATTAATTTTAGCAATACATTTTATCTGACTCAATACATCTAAAACACTATCATTTCAACATTTCAATATCATTAATGAGACATTTTATAGTCTTTTGTTTTGTAGTAAGGCTTTGAAATCCAGTATGAATTTGTTACACTTCTAGCACATCTCAACTTGAACTAGCCACATTTCAAGTGCTCAAGAGCCACATGGGGCTGGGGGTTGCTTTGTTGGACAGCATGGCACTGGTGTCTCATACCATGGTAGAAGACACAGAGAGGATGACACACAATCCAAGAGCCAAACCAGAAGACAAAATAAACACACAAGAGTTCAATTAAAATCCAAGGTCACGGACAAGAGGCACCAAAAGAAAAGCTCAAATCATGTGTTGGGGATTTCAGAAAAAGGAGGGCACCATGGGCCAAAACAACTGAGCCTTGAACTGGGCCCTAAAGTATGATTATATCAACAAAAGAGATGAAAATTCTAAATGGAGGAAATGGAAACATAATGTGGTTTTCCAATTTATCATTATTATAAGATAGCTTTGAGAAAGAAATCATGCCTTTTGGGAAACAAATCAACTTCCATGCACTTATTTCTCCTAAAAAGTTTCAGGATCCCAAGAGTGGTAGGATGGCCAGGCCCACTGCACTGAAGCCGTAAGTAGGCTGACAGTGCAGTGAGAAGAAAAAAAAAAAAAAAGAATAGAACAGTAAGCAGGTTGTATGCCTGCAGCACAGCAAGCATTTCCTAACAGAGCAGATGACTGGGCCATGAGAGTCTTACCCCTCTACCCACAATGCAGGGAGCCCAGCAAACTCTTATAGGTTTCTCACCCCTTCCTCCTGCTGAGACCAGAATTTCAAGTTCATCTCCCTAAAGGAAGAGAAAGGCACTAAGGAGCCAAACCCACTCTTACCCTTGATCTCTTGCGTACTGACTGCCTTACTGGTTGGTTGGCTTGCTGATCTACAGAGAGTACGGAAAGCTGAAGCAAAACCCGGAGTTATTCTCACCAAATCCTGGAAATGCCTAGCATCCTGGGAACTGGCCAATGCGACAGAATCCTTGTAAGAGGCAGAAATTCAGTCCTACTGGAAGGAGTTAACAGTGCTTGGGAGTAAAATCATCCAGAGAGCCTCCAAAGCAACTCTGCCAGCCCTCACAACTCATTTAGCAAGCCCAGCTGGCAGTAGTGACTCACCGTATTAACCTGAGGGCGGATTTATTGACTCATTATCAGTTTGCAGGCCTTTGGAGGAATTAAGGAGAAAAGGGAGGGGAGAGACTGTTGACTCTGCTTTGAGTACAAAAATAGGGAACAAAAGGTCTCCCTGCTGTTTCAGCAACTCTGTTGTCTGAAAAATGGCCCCGCCCTTCTTGAATTTGAAGAATGACATCTAACCGAAAAGTGTTTTAGCTCATCCAAAAACAATGCAGGGCCACGAACAGCCCTTGAGTTCAGTTCCATCCCTCCTATATCAGGCATGTTTCAACCAGAGAAACAGAACCAGAAGATATGTGTTAAGAGATTTATTGCAAGGAACTGGCTTATGCAATTGCGAGACCCAGCTAGGCAAGTACAAAACCCATAGGGCAGGCCATCAGGAAGGGCAGCTTGAAACTCTCTGGCACAGGCTGAAGCTATAGTCCAAAGATGGAATTTCTTCTTCTGGGAAAGTTCATTTCTGCTCTTAAGTCTTTTTAAATGGAGTGAATCAAGTTCACCTAAATTATCTAGGATAATCTCCCTTACTTAAAGTCCATTGATGACGGACTTTGAGCACAACTATAAAATACCTTTACAGCGGGGCGCCTGGGTGGCTCAGTCGTTAAGCGTCTGCCTTTGGCTCAGGTCATGATCCCGGGGTCCTGGGATGGAGCCCCCTGGAGCGTCGGGCTCCCTGCTCAGCGGGAAGCCTGTTCTCCCTCTACCCCTCCCCCTGCTTGTGTTCCCTCTCTCACTGTGTCTCTCTCTGTCAAAAAAATAAATAAAATCTTTAAAAAAATTTTTTTAATTTAAAAAATTAAAAAGTAAAATACCTTTACAGCAACACCTACACTGGTGTTTGACTAACGGGAATATAGCCTAACCAAGTGGACATTGACCATCACATCTCCCAACGCAATGCCTCCTTCTGCAGCCAGATTTACTCTACCAGAATGCATCCCGAGGTGCACGCTGCAGGCCTTTGCACGGAGGGACTCCGTGTGGATGGCCTGCTCCCTGATGGCCCACCATGCACAGCCCATCCGCCCATCTGGCCCACCTCACAACCCATCTCTATAAAACTCCAGACATTGCTTTGCTTTTGCACTTTTGAAGCCTCAAATTGTCAGTAAGCCTTTTTTCTTTCTCTTCCCTGAAACTAAAATCCCTTATCAGCACAGGGGATGTCTTCTGTCTTGGAATCCTGAGCATGGAGGAGACTCTATGGATGTGTGTAATGGAGGTGAGCTCATTTACTATGTATAACCCAAATTCCCAGCTTTATTCATCCCAAGGATCATCTGGACAAGCAAATAATTCAGATGAGAGGAAGAAGTATTTTCTCCCCGATTATTCAAGTTTCAAAGAGAAGGAATGAAAAAGATGATAAAGAGTGTAAAGAAGTGCATGTCTTGCACTGTTCGGATATGCTACTGTGAGCTACCGTCCAAGTCTAGGTTTGCCAGAGAAAAGGGGTAGGCCTTTAAATTTGAGATGTTCAGACACAATCTTCCCAAAGTTCCAGTTCTCCCTCCAGCCCATTGCCCCAGAAATATCTTTGTCTCTCATTCTGAAGGGTCCCTTTCTTTTGCAGCTTCCACAGTTTGGTTGGAACTGCTTGCAAAAGTAATTTTATTTGCAGCTGATTCTTGTCCTCTAATAGCTAATATATGTTGAGCACCTGCCATATACCAAACCCCATCTCAATTATTCTACACAACAATCATATAAGGTAGTACTTTTATTGTCCCCAATTTAAAGACGAAGAAAAAGGCTGAACAGATGCCACTATTCGTCATAGAGAATGTGCTTTATCTTGGGCTTCATCTTCATGTGGGCATCTTGAGCACTAAAATTTAAGGACAATAATGCCTACCTCAGTGCAATGTGGTGAGGATCAATTAAGATCAAGTAAGTGAAAGTGGCTGGTATTGAGACAGGCATACAAGGGGCGGTTAGTGAACGTAAGGGACAAGCACAAGAACGGTAGAATATAGATGTTGCTTGACAAATGTACTTATTCTTCTCTGCCTTGCTCAGTTATAAAACTCCAGGCATTGGATCACAGAACTGAGGATGACACCTACTATGTTTTCTCTGGACAAAACTGGGTAAAGACAATAACTCATGTTTCTCAGATATAATAGGGTCTGCCTGCATCATAATCATCTGGGGAGTTAATTAAAATGAAGACGCCCAGAACCGCTCCCCATCCCCACCCCACTGCACTGATCGGTAGGCAATTGTCTTTTTAGACAAGCTTGAGTAATTCATACATACTCCTGAATTTAAGAGCAAATACAGGGGCACCTGGGTGGCTCAGCTGGTTAAGCATCTGCCTTCGGCTCAGGTCATGATCCCGGGGTCCTGGGATCGAGCCCCGTGTCGGGCTCCCTGCTCGGCGGGGAGTCTGCTTCTCCCTCTCCCTCTGCCCCTGCTCCCCCTGCTAGTGCTCTCTCTGTCAAATAAATAAATAAAATCTTTAAAAAAAAAGAGAGCAAATACACACACACACACATATATATGTATGTATAAAGCCCATCTTTATCAAAAAGTGTATGAATCTATATACACATATGTATATATTATATTTTATCAAAAAGACACAAAGATGTCCATTTATGTGTTTTTTTCACCAGAATCAGAGTCAGTGGACACTATTTTTCATCTTTTACATAGCATGAGCAGTGCTACCACCAAGCAGAAACCTACAGTAGCTCCCTTTACAAAGTCAAAGCAAATCATACATTGGAGAATTATCAAAAAGTGCAAGGTTGAAATCTAAGTCAAGAGGGCTTAAGCCAGTGGTAGTTCCCAACTGAAAATCACTTTTTGGGCTTACAAAAATTCACATATGTGGGCCCCATTATAGACTGACTGAATTAGAATGTCTGAGGGTCGAATAGTGGCCTTTACATGCTTAACCATTTCTATAGATGATTCTAGCTACCTCCCTGGTTCAGGAGGAGGTGCTGCTGATAACCATTTGGGTTACCAACACGAGCTATACTTTTCCCATTTCCAAGGTAGTATTAATTTGTTTATTTCTCTGTAGAACAAAGTTGTCAACAAAGGGCTGATATGGTTCACACACTGCTAGACACCTCTTGCTAATACTTCGTTATCATGGTTTCCAGGACCTGTCCTTTAATTTATGCTCTGAAGAGCCAAGGGAGGCTCTTCATGTTCAGCAGACACAGACTAAAGTGCTCACACCTGTGCACACACACACACCTATCAGCAGTAGCTCTTCAGCCATCATTTTTTTCCTACCACTCCCTCATTCTTAAACCCTTTGGTCTCTTTATTCTATGTTCACCTTCAAAGGGTATGATTAGCTGATCCAAGTGCCTCCTCATCTAGCTGATGAGCCTGAAGTTAAGTGGGACTTATACAAGGTAACTCAGCTAAATAATCTTAGTACCAGGACTTGAACTAGCATTTGGCTTCAATTCAACGGTCCCCCCAGTACTTGTTTTCTCCCCTGACCTTTGGAGGTATGCTCTATTTTTGTAACCCCTCCGTGCAGGGCTGGTTTCGTGGCCTTAAGACCACTGTGGCTGCACAGAGCTCAGCTCTTACAAGGGTCATGCACTTGATTTACTGCTCTGCTGTTGCTGTCTTGAAATTCTTAATTTTTAACAAAGGGCCTTGCATTTTTATTTTGCAGTGGGGCCTGCAAATTACATAGCTGGTCCTGCCTACAAGTTAAGGGGGCCGCTCATGGCCCTTGAAGCAGAGGGAGCTTGGAGAAAGTGCAGAGCTGCAGTTCAGTTTCAGAGTCTCAGCCTGAGTTCTGACCACCAGGGCCCCACCCATCCCTAAGGAGCTCTCAGCTTCTCTGAACCCTCAACTCCTACCTGGACAGAGTTAGTGAAAAAACTTGCTCTCTGAGTATGTGCTAACTGAGATATCATTTCCATTATCCCTGACCCTTGCTGGAAGATGAGGTAATGACATTTCTGTTTAACTTAGTATTTGTGAGGCGCCGGGGTGGCTCAGTCGTTAAGCGTCTGCCTTCGGCTCAGGTCATGATCCCAGGGTCCTGGGATCGAGTCCCTCTCCCACTCTCCCTGCTTGTGTTCCCTGTCTCGCTGTGTCTCTGTCAAATAAATAAATAAAATCTTATAAAAAAATGTAACTTAGTATTTGCTAATAGAAATGGTGACCAATTGGAGAACATTAAAAAATTCTGTCCTCTTCATACCAGATCATTTTCTAGAAATCAATACCTG
The DNA here is from genome assembly GCF_011800145.1 of Mirounga leonina. Lineage (NCBI taxonomy): Eukaryota > Metazoa > Chordata > Mammalia > Carnivora > Phocidae > Mirounga > Mirounga leonina. Next base: position 1,685,758 of record NW_023270244.1, read on the forward strand.
CAAACCCCTATATTAACATATCAGTTATCATCCATTTGTACTTTGCAAACAACCTGCATTTTGAAAAACTCTCTCAAACAAATCTTGAGCAAACTCTTCCTGTTTCTCTTGAGTTCATAATGACAGTATTATTTTCATTTGTTAGTTATGTTTAGTTATCTTATCTGGCATGACCAGATGATCCAGCATTGTTTTTCAAGTCTTGCTTTTAATTTAACAAGGTAATACATTAATTGGAAGCAAATGTTTATGTTTTGTTTTAAGAAGTCCCCTTTAGTGATCAGGAAAGACACTATGTTCAAATGAAGGTACGGCTAGTGCATTTTGTTTTCATGAAATCATTTCAGAGCTGAAAAGTACCTTACAAATCACCACATTCAATGTCCTTATTTTCTCTGTATATTCCCATAGAACAGAGATTGTGATTTGCTCAATGAACCATGTCAACTTCATAGTACACAGGAAGAGACTCCAGGGCAACTGACTCCAAACCATCCTGGCATACCTGTGCTTAAATAGTTCCAAGTAAATTATGTGATCATTAAATACTGCTGCAGAGTTCAAACTATTACTTCAGAAACTGAAGTGCCATATGATTTTCATCCTTTAAAGGTAAATGAAAATCTTCTACTGTTCTAAAGATGATAGGAATCATTATTACATCATATATAAATGTTTATGAAGAACATCTCTCTTGGAGACAAAATACATCACATCTATGTCATGCATAACACTGCATTAGAATTCTGAATAGAATCGCCATTGTGAGATGGGACTACCCCTTGCCATGTCACACTTCTCTTATGAAGGGGACACAAATGATGTTCATACAATTTGATTGCAATGTACCTAAATTGCAGAGGAGTAATTTTGAATCATACAGGAACTGTTTATGACTGCCTGACATCATGTGGCCCTTTGGTCACCAGCATTCACTGGACATGCCTGGATCTATGCCATCATGTTCATGTGTCATTCGTACTCATGGAAGTATGTGTGTCTCTCACTAAACTGTGAGTCCCTTAAGGGCAGGAACAGTGTGTTTACTATCCATCTTTTTATAAGCATCTAGTACACTGACTGGCACATAACAGCAAATAAATGGATAAAGAGATGAATGAAGATCTTATGGAACCCTGTATTTTCACATAGATTTATTATAGTGAAAGGGTACTACAATCTCAATGAAGGCAGGGAAATATGTTATACTTAAAAAAAAATCCTCCTATGCCTTGCACAGTGTTAGTGATGCAACAAAACTAATTAAATGATAAAGGAGTGAGGAGAAGCATAAATTTATCCACTTACTTGCAAGCAAGCCAACTCCACTTGCAAGGGATCCGACCCAGGCTGTTTTTCCTTTCCCTTCACCAAAGGTGTCCAGCCATTCTATGTACAAGACTCCAACAGCCAATGGAGATCCGTAACACAAAAACTGAGTGAAAAAGGAGACAAGCACAATCACCCAGCCCCATCCACCATCAGGTGACTTTTTAAATTCCATCGTAAGGTCAGATCAAAGAGGTGTTCCTCTGTAGGTCCTAAGCAAAAACAAAAAGGAAAGAAAAGCATATTTAGAGTATAGTAGGGCACAGTATTTTGGATTAAAAATATCTCCTCCTAAATTAAGTCATAAAAAGCTTCTCTAAAAATACACATGGAAAAGCATAAAATATCACTGACATATCAACTTTAAAATTTTCACTGATGATTTGAGTAAAGAATACATCCACATGGTTCAAAAAAATTTTTTTAATTATAAAAAGGCACAGAGTGAAAACTTTGTCCCCATTCACCAGGTTTGGTCTTTTGTCACATGTTGGCTTCTCCAGGAAGCAGACTCTTAGTAAGAAGAAGGTTTTTGGAAACTGTTTTATTCCTATGGAAGGTAACAGGCAGGAGAGGAAAAAGGTAAGCTGCCATGCAGTGTCAAGGAAGGGAACTTCTAAAGAGTTGCTCTGACTTAGGCACGGAGAGTTGGCCCATCACACCCCCATGTTGATCATTCACCAGATTCAGGCCGTCCAGGGAGTGGGCATGACCATAGGTCTCCCTTCAAATGAGGCAGTCATTCCAGTAGGGCTGTCAGCTGAAGGCACCCTGCCAACAGTACTGTGAGCAGCTAGGGCAAGGAATCTCTCAGTCCCAAAGAGAGTCTGGAGGGGAATTGGCAGCACATCACAACATCCACCAACTCGAGTCTCCTCCCAGAATTTCTTCATGAATATACAAGGAATTTTCCTCTTTTTTGACAAAAAGCAGCACATTGTACATTCTATTCCAAACCTTGTCTCATGCCCGTAACATCCCCAGGATTTTTCCCTATCAGTACATAGACAGCATCCTTAGTCATTTTTTTCTTAACAAGCATGAAGTATCTCACTATATGACTGCACACTTATTTATTTACCAAATAGGCAAAACATTACAAGAGCCTTTTAGTCCCTTTAGATGTTTGGCTATTGCTATCACATGTTATCTAGTTTATTATCTAGATTATTATCTAGTTCAAGAATGAAAAAGAGGGACCAAAAGTATGTAGCCCACACCTAACTATTTCCCACCTAACTCCCATATCCTCCACAAGAAACCAATGCTTCTTGTTTCTTTTATATCCTTCTAGAGTTTGTTTATGCAAACATTGCTAACTCAAATATAGATTTCCTCTATTTTTTACACAAAAATAGCATGATATATACATATGTATCTGTATATGTCTTGCTTTTTTTCACTTGACAAACATCCTGAAGATCTTTCCCATCGATACATAGCGACCTTCCTTATTCTCTTCTTTGTGCTGCCTTGTGTTTCAGTACAGAGCTTTCTCTTAATTCAACCAGTTCCTTGTGATTTACAATGAAAACAACTCTGCAGTGAATAACCTTACATATACATACATCTTTTTCCATATATGCACATGTTAGGTAAAACCCAAAAGAGGAATCGCTGAGTCAAAAGGTATGTACATTGTAATTGTAACTAGAATTACAAAATTGGCTTCAAGGGAGTAAACCAACTTATGTCATCCCCAGCAATTTGTGGTGTGTCATAAAACTTTTGGATTTTTGCCAATTTGGTAACAGTAAAACAGTATTTCGTTATAGATTGAACTTGCATTTTCCAGCATTCCCTGAATATAGTATGTCATTTCATAGATGAAAAGCCATTTGTAATTCCTATCTAATTCTTGGGTATGTATATATGGGTATATTTCTGGATTTTCCATTCTGCTCCATCAGTCTGCCTATTCACTCACCATTACCACATTAGTTTAAAGTTTAAGGTAAATTTGTAAATTGATTTAAGGCAAACTGATCCTTTTATGATGTTGAGTCTTTCTATCAAAGAACATGGTATGCCTTTGTGTTTGTTCAAGTCTCCTATTGTGTTCTTAATGTTTAAAGTTTTCCCTAACATTTTTTTATTTTAAATATTCTATTCTTTTTGCTAATATTATAATTGGGGTTATTTCTTTGTCTTTTGTTTGTGTGTATAAAAGTTATTGATGTCTATATGTTAATTTTGTGTCTCACTACCTTACCAAATTCTCTTGTTTGCAGTAGATTTTTGGACAATTCCCTTGGGTATATACAATATATAATACAATAAAGTTACACAATCAACTAAAAACAGTGATAGTTTTACATTTTTATTTTGAATTTTTATACTTCAGATTTCCTTCTTTTGCCTTTGCTTCGAACAGGGTATACAGGATGATGTTAAATAATAAGGGTATGTGTCTCTGTCTGGTTCCTAACTTAGTGGGAACACTTCCAAATGCCAAGGTGCTACCTCTGGGGCTTAAATCAATTTATTTCACAAATTAAGAAAACAGTTATATTTCTCTATCTTTGAGTGTTATTATAAAGGATGCTTACTATGTTTTATCAAATGCATTTCTGGTGCACAGGGAGATATTTATGATCTCCTCCATAAAACTTTTAATGTAATAAAATCTGTATTTTCTTTTTTTTTTTAGATTATTTATTTATTTGTCAGAAAGAGAGAGATAGAGAGAGCACAAGCAGTGGGGAGCAGCAAGCAGAGAGAGAAGCAGCCTCCCCGTTGAGCAGGGAGCCTGATGTGGGGCTCGATCCCAGGAGTCCAGGATCATGACCTGAGCCGAACGAAGGCATACGCTTAACTGACTGAGCCACTCAGGCGCCCTCAAAATGATATTTTAAAAGAATTTGAAAATATTACTTCTTTCAAAGTTCTAAAACAGTTTACATGGCATGGATTAGGAGGCCCAAGCCTCGACCTCCCTGCCCCCACAGGGCTTCCCACTTAATCTACACCTCCTATGTCTCTGCACCATGTCAGGTTTACAGTTTCAACAGAGTCTTCTTTGACCACAGATTTTTCTAAGCCATTCCCTTGGCTGTGGTTTCATCAGATAATAGCTAAAGACAGTGGAAAATATCATTCATCCATTCATGCATGTCCCTAATTAGATGGTGGAGCATTTGGCTACCTTAAGAGAGTCATAGTTACACCCATCAATTTATCTGGGCTTCAGTGAATTTCTTCACTTTGACATTCAGAACACTAGGCAAAAATCATGTCACCACCCACCACAGGCCTTTGTATAAATTAACTTTCAGTATTTCATAACTGAAAACTGGAAGATGTTACAATTTGCGCACAAGACTGTAGAGTCCAAAAGCCAGCCTCTCAGACCAAATGATTGTGTTAGCAGACAGAATACTGCAAACTTCCAAATATCTAAATCCTTTGAAGTAATCAGATATGTCCCTTCATCAGAAATTAACTCTTTCTAGGGTCCTGGGATCGAGTCCCGCATCGGGCTCCCTGCTCCTTGGGAGCCTGCTTCTCCCTCTGCCTCTCTGTCTCTCATGAATAAATAAATAAAATTTAAAAAAAAAAAAAAAAAAAAAGAAATTAACTCTTTCTAGTAAAAGCAAACAACATAATTCTGGTCCTTCTAATGACAATTTGGTACTTTGCAATTTTTCTTGGTCAAAATCCCTTTTAAAGAAAATATACTCTTGATTCCCTAAACTAGATACTATATAATAACAATAGCCAAAACTCTAAAGAGACTAAAGGGCTGTATGAGAACAAATGCATAAGAGACTGTCCTTCATTTAAATCTTAAAGTTACAGCACTTCAGGAAAAGTACACAATTACATAGGCAAAGCACCAGAATCATGAAGAAAGCTAGTATTTTCTGGAGGGTGGGAAGAGTGAACGGGTGAGGAGTATCTCCCTTGCCCCAGTGTACAGACTTAAGTAGACAGAAATGCCTTTATACACAAAATACCTTGGCCTTGCTTTACTTTGCCTTGCCTTGGGTGACATTTCAACACAAAGGACAAGAGCCAGAGAATTCTTCTCACCGTAAATATTTGGGAGAACAACCTTTGAAATATAAAGCTCCCGTGTATATCAACTCTGACTAGAAAGACAAGTTTTTATAAAGAGTTGGCCAACAGCTTCTGACCTTTAATTGTCTCATGGTTTGATATACATGTGATCTCTATAGAACATGCTGAAAAATACCATTTCATGATTTCTTGTTTTCTGTCAGGGTAACAAATACATTTCTCCTATAGTTTCCTCTATTCCTTAGGTGTTTCTCACCTAAGGAATTATATATTCTGCAAGGTGATTTCACGAATAGACTAATCTTTATTTTCCCCCCTTTTGTAATGGCTCCCAATTTCCTTTGGGGGACTTAGGTCTTCTCTGTGGGTAGACAGCTGGTAGGACTGTTGATCAAGATTCCTTGATCTTGATCTATAGAATGGCACCTGACCCCAGCAAGGGCAGCAGACCCTCTCTCCCAGGTTTCTGAATCTTAGGTGAAATGCCATAAGGAAAAAAAATGGACATTTGAAGTTTATTGATTGCAAAGGTAGCACATTGAAGAGACCCTCTGTCAGTTCCTACTACTTTGACTACCTAGGGGATACCCAAGATTGGCTTCTCCAGCTTTTCATTTCACTCTATGAGCAAACCCAATAAATTAATTTTGTTAAGTTACCTGGTGTTTTTTCTTTTACTTAGAACAGAATAAACAAATTTGAGTATGCAGTGATTTCAAGTTGGATTATATTAACTTTCTATACCCCACTTGTTTCCATTTGGGCCAAAGGGTAAGCTTAGGAATATAGTCTATGGCCGCGTATTATAGGAAATATAGATATGCCATAACTTTTTTCTGAAATTTCTTTATTATCCTTCCTATTCATATCTTATGATTCAATGTGATAAAAATCTCTCCTCTGGAATTTTTTTTTAAATAAAAACTTCAAATTAACTGAAATTTCCACTAAGCACACTTATACTAACGTCTACAGAAATACAGCATTATAAAAGTGATCTTTATTCAACAGGTTTTTTGATCACTTGCAAATTAAATTATATTGCACTAGATACCAAGGTAAATCAGAAGAAATATGACATGGCCTTTGCCCTCTAGGAGCTTACACCCCAGTTAGGAAGGTAAGATAGCATGTGATCTTTGAGTGCCAAAGAGGTGGCCAGCTATTAAACGTTTGGGAGTCAGAAGGAAATGAAAGTGGGAGTGGAAGGCCTTATAAAGTAGGTTGGTCCTAAAGAACAATGGAGAGATTCAGGAAAGCGTGGCGCTGGCAAGAAAACAACATGAACTTGGGTGTGGAATCAGGATAGGCCTGCTACATTTGGTGGAAAGTAAAGAAGGCAGGTCTTAGAGGGCTCAAGGAGGAAAACAAGAGTAGAAAGGTAGCACCCTCCGTTGAAATTTAAGAAGAACATGTATCAGGAAGCCTATACTTACAACCCCAAGATAGGATTTTTTTTCATACTTTACATGATATATGCTGGCATTAATAACCCACTTATATTATCTAAGTGATGGATTTTTTTGTCCTAAAAAATAACAAGATCTGTAAACATCAGAGAGTGTTGTTTTATTTGGACTAGTGTTCCATGAGTATATTCCAAGTTTGGGGCTCTTACTCATTTAACTGTATGAAATTATGCTTCTAGGAAACAATACATTGTAGCATATTCTAGTACATTCTTTGAAAATTTAGAATCTTTTTAAATCAGAGTGTTCACAGACCCAGACTTTGCATGACAAGACACCTTATAAAACTCAAAATTATAAGCCATTTTGAGAAGACCATTCTTTGTCACACTACGATCTAAGGGAACATCACAAAATTAACATTAACTTATCATTTAAGTGTACTTCTTATTTTTAGTTTAAACATTAAATATGTTCTACATATTATAAACCTTGTTTGGAGTGCAGAGAGAGGACAGCATAAATAAAACTCACCATAACAAGATATTATTACTCAAGAAAATCAGATTATCATAGTATAAAGGACAGTATATCTCTTTTTAAAGACGCTAGAATTTGTTTTGTCAGAGGGCAAATTCCAAGCTACTTTCTTTGGAAAATGAAAGGGACTGTCTATGAAAATCTACATTTTACTCATGATTATTAAGTTCTAGTACCTTAGATTGCATTTAGTTCTGTGCAAATAATGCCAATCCTTTGTTATTTCCTTAAGCCTACACTGGCTGAAAATGTTTATTCTCCATATATAGGATCCCAGAATTACATATTTGACATTTATAAACATTCACTGTTAACACAGAAGCTTTCTGTTCCTGAAGTGTATACATACATAGTATACCATTTTTTGCCAAATTGGGAGTGATTTATAATTGATCTTATTTTGAGTTGATGGTCCCTCTTGGCCTTTGTTACCCCCCACAATAATCATTCTCTAATAACCCCTTTTTTACTGTGACCTACATCTCGGTAAAGATTCCTGATACATTTTTTGCTCAAATCATAGGCAGTAAAATCAGAACTTTTTTTTTTTTTAATCTCAATCACTGCCAAATTAGCTGGTGCTGAAGCTTTTTTTTTTTTTTTTTTTTTTGAATTAGGAGCCTAGGATCATGTGACTATGTCCTTGGTGGGCGAAATGGTTGATTCCAGGTTGGTTTTGTCTTGACCTGGTCATCCATCAGCTGTGTCAAAAGTCTAAGTCATCCTGGGCTTCGTGACCTTCCTCAGTTACATTGATGTTACTCTTGTTAAATGAAAGGCTCTAAACCACAGGCCAAGATGAAACACTGCCCTGTCAAGGTTGGGCACATGGTTTCTTTTTGGGGTAATGAAAATGTTTTCAAATTATTTTAAAATGTTTTTAAAGTAGATTATGGTACAGCTTGCACAACTCATGAGTAAAATCTTATTTCGACGCATAGCTCCTCGAACAAAAGAGTAAAAGAAAGCAAAGCTGCTTTCTGTTCAGGTGCAGGAATGACCACACATCATAAAAGAAGAATCTAAGCAATGAAAATGAAACATAAGTTCAGGGTTTCCGAAGTACATCAGTGGTGTTTGGATGTTTTATGTAGACACACAAGAAAGACATAAAGAAAATGATAAGAAGTGTGTTAACATTTTCAATTGCTTAATAGCTTCTCTTTATTCCTCTTAATTTTACCATAAAGATGGGGTAGAGAGGAAGAGGGAAATTTTCCTAGTATGTGGTTCCAGAATTTTAGGAGCTTTGTTATTACATATATATATTTGGCTTGCAATCTAGTCTATGCTACTTACCATGTTTTTGAGCCAATTACTTAATGTCTTTGAGCCATACTTTTCTAGTCTTAAAATGGGATTAACAGGGAATTTCAAGCAAAGCTCAGTGCCTAGCACACAGTAAAAAGTTTTAATAAATGTTAGCTATTATTTTAAAAACCATAAAGAATTCCTGGTCACTTGATAGCCTCCTTAAAGAGTAGTTACTAGTTACGTGAGAGAGTTTTATAGCAACTAGTTACTGAATCATATTTAAATCTAGGGTTTCTAAGACTTTTTAATCTTTAGTTATCTCTTTTTTTTTTTTAAAGATTTTATTTATTTATTTGACAGAGAAAGACACAGTGAGAGAGGGAACACAAGCAGGGGGAGTGGGAGAGAAGCAGACTCCCTGCCGAGCAGGGAGCCCGATGCGGGACTCGATCCAGGGACTCCAGGATCATGACCTGAGCCGAAGGCAGTCGCTCAACCAACTGAGCCACCCAGGCACCCTAGTTATCTCTTGATATTTAGAAAATTTAAACCAAGATCTGGATATTGCCAGATTCCAACTTGGAATAATTTTAAAATCATATTTACCACCAGATTGTTTCCTTTTATTGCAGGTTCAAGTCCTAAGCATTTTTAGTGTGTTAGAACCTCAGAAATTGCATTTTTTAAAAATCACTCTGTGATTCTGACGGAGGTCACCCACAGATGCATTCTGAAAACGGTTGCCCAGTCCCAGTGGCTCTTGACGGGAATCATCTGGGGAGCTTAAAATATCTGTGATGGACAGCCCACCCCGCCCTGATCTGGGGTAGGCCCCGACCCTCTCTGTCAGTCTAATGTGCAGCCAGGGTTGAGAATCACTGTCCTATAGGAGAGAACAACCTCTGACCAAACGTCACATCTTCTTTCCCAGTGGAGAAAGGATACGGGCGAGCGAGCGAGAGAGAGAGAGAGAGAGAGAGAGAAGAGGTTAAGAGCTGGGGATGAAGAGGGAGACTGGAACATGTGGAAACTGGTACCTGAGCCCACCCACCCCAGTGCGGCAGCCAGCACTTGGTTGTTCTTTTAGCTCAACCTCATCATTTATAAGATGGTCAAGGACAAAGCTTATTTACCCCCAAATCTCCATTGATCAAAAGCAAAAATTCCTATAGGAGTGAGGACCATGACGAAGTTATTTTCTTGATTTTCTATCAACATTTGAGAAAATGCAAAAGGGGATCATTGTCTATGATACAAAATTTTAAAAGATGATTACATCCATTTATCTGAAGATTTGCAAAAGGTTTTTTTAATGAAAATAGGAGAAAATAGTGTCAGAAAGTGTATCAACTCAAAAAACAACCTCCAGGGGCGCCTGGGTGGCTCAGTCGTTAAGCATCTGCCTTCGGCTCAGGTCACGATCCCAGGGTCCTGGGATCGAGTCCCACATCGGGCTCCCTGCTCGGCAGGAAGCCTGCTTGTCCCTCTCCCACTCCCCCTGCTTGTGTTCCCTCTCTCCCTGTCTCTCTCTCTGTCAAATAAATAAATAAAATTTTTAAAAAAAAAAAACCCTCCAACATGTTAATGTGCCCTAGTGAATTGGAAGGCTATAGACAAGTAAGCATCTCTCTCCAAAGAATCCTAACTTTACAAAACAAGAGAGCAGAATAATTGGACCTTCCCAGGAGAGCACGGCTTTTATTTTTCTAGCCACCCCAGTGCACAGAGGGAGAACAAAGGAATGGATGGTTGCCTGCTCACTCTTCATTTGTGACATTTGGCTCTGTCCCCACTGGTAGTGGCAATGCAATATATTAACCCCACACTTTGATGTGGCAACTCCCCAAAATCTGTTGGCTGGTTTCCAGGCTGGAGAATGAGCAGAGTCCACCCTTGTGTCTCCAAAGAGAGCAAATACACACCATTGCCAGCCAAAAGAGAGAAAAATCTTCCTGTCTCTTTCCCTCTGTCCCAAATGGCCAAGCCTGGGCACACTACTTCTAGAGAACCATTCGATGACCCATAATGCCACCCTTCTGCAGTACAGCAGCCCAGGAAAAACCTGCGAAGAAGCAACTCCAAAGCTCTCCTGGCAGTTGGTGCAAAAATGGACCCACTTCTCTGGGTCCAAGTCACATGCCCCAACAGAGGGCATCTGCAGTCCCCAGCCTCTGCCGTCCCCAACAGAGCAGGCCTGCGGTTGGCAGGTAAAACTAAGCAGATTCTAATGATGATGATAATGCTGCGGCTGATGGTGATAATTCTAAAAAAGCTGTCAGCAGAATGATGCAGTCACCTATTAATTGGTTCACATTAGCCAAGCAGTCTCTCAGTTTGAGGAAGGCAGTGGGAGGGAAGCTGGGATCTTCTAGTAATGGTATTATGTGGTCCCAAGAATGGTTAGTAGGATTCCCACTTTTCTGTTATGTCAGTAGCCATAGCTTCATACAAGTACATACACAGATATTTCCATCTATAAATACAGGAAGATATATATTCTAGAAAATTTAGCATAAGGAATAAGAGTGTGGGCTTGGGTCCTAGACAACCTGGGTGCATCTCCCATCTCTGATACGAGCCAAGAGTGTGACTTTCAGCAAGTTACTGTGGTATCTCTGTGCCTCACTTTCTCCATCCCTAAGAGGGGGGGTGATAGTACTTACTTCATCAGACTATTGTGATGATGAAATGAGTTAGTTTACGTAAAGCACTTAGCACAGTGCCTGGTACACAGTACTTTCAATGTAAATTATTATTTCTTGTCCTTTTAAACATAATTGTTTGTCATAAAAATATTATTTTTTATCTTGGCAGAGATCCTCTCAAAATCTGAAAGTACTATCACTACAAATACCACCGGCCAGAACAACCACGGCCCCCTCCCCCTTCCCTGTCACAACAGCGCGCACGCACACACACACACTCACACTCACTCCACTACCAAATTCCTCCCTCCAGAAAAAAAAAAAAAAAAAGGATATAGAAATAACATTTTCCACATCTCGGATAATTTCCTGACAGTAAGAAAAAGTCAGCAAATGGGAAGAGGGAAGTCTCAGTGCGGAAAGAACACAAGGACAAGGACCCTCTGCTCTTAGGTCACCAACAGCCAAGAAAAGACAAAACAAAGAGGTGCTGAAGTCCAAACGAGGTTTGCTTTCATCTTCTTTCTTTTGTTCTCTTTCTCCCTTTTCATTTCCTTCCTTCTTTTCCTTCCCAACTCAGGAAGCCACACAGCTTCCCAGCAACTTTCCCAGCCGCTGCCGTACTTGTGGGTAGAGTGGAGATGAGCACCTTTCAGCAGAGTTGACAAGCGACTTTTAAAATCAGCTCCTTCAGGCGCCTGGGTGGCTCAGATGGTTAAGCGTCTGCCTTCGGCTCAGGTCATGATCTCAGGGTCCTGGGATCGAGTCCCGCATCGGGCTCCCTGCTCCTTGGGAGCCTGCTTCTCCCTCTGCCTTTCTCTCTCGCTCTGTCTCTCATGAATAAAAAAAAAAAAAAAAAAAATCAGCTCCTTCGCCTCTTAAAGCACCACATGAACTCGAGCTTCTCTTTGTATTCTTCATACCCCAGTTTTCTATTCTTCCCAGTTCAAAAAACCACTTTCTTATTCCAAAGACTCCTAAGATCTTCCTTTCTAAACCAGTTCTCCAGATAAGTGGTAACTCTTTGTGCATCAAAGGGGCAAATGAAGAACCCCATATTAAGGTTGTATCTCCACTTGAGCTTGTTTCTAATCATCAAAGCATCCTAAGCACGCTTACTAAGCACGTACTTACACACTAAGCATTAAGATCTGTAGGGGACTGCAAACCTGACTACACAGCAGAATCACCTTGGGAGCTTAAGAATGACCCATGCCTGGGCCCACCCTCCAGCAATGAAAACAGGATCTCTGGAGGGGAGCCAGGTTGTTAGAGAGCTCCAGGTGATTTTAACATGTGGTTGCTGAGGAAAAGAAGGGGGCAACAGCAGTATAAGCCATCTTAAATAATTGCACATCCTAATGTACAATCATAAAATGAAAGACTTGGGTGCTTTTAGTTATTTAAATTGATTTTTTTTTTTTTTTACCCACTTCAATCATGGCTATGGAAAAATATTTCAAAATGTCCTTAAATCCCAAAAATGATACCAAACTTTCTTAGGTATTCCCTAAACAGTGGACTTAAGAAAAATTTCTAAGGTTTAAATGTACTACTACTTAGTCATATCATGGAATAACTTCTAATTACCATTTTCTATTAATATTTTCTGTATATCAGACACAGTGCCAAGGACTTTCAAATGTTATCCTTTTTTTTTTAAGATTTTATTTATTTATTTGAGAGAGCGGGAGAGTGAGAGAGAGAGAGAGAGAGCATGAGCGCAAGAGCACAAGTGGGGGCAGGTGCACAGGGGGGAAAAGTAGACTTCCCACTGAGCAGGGAGCCCATCACCGTCACCGGGGTCTTGATCCCAGGACCTTGGGATCAGGACCTGATCTGAAGGCAGACACTTAACTGACTAAGCCAGCTAGGCACCACTCAACAGTTGTCTTTTTAATCTGTGTACAACTCTACATAAAACTTAGGTCGGTATTAATAATCCTCATTCTACGCCACTGTCCCTTGGCTTTTTGTCAAATTCTGTTTAAAGGTCTCTCCATTTAACCTGGGGAGTTATCACCTAATATAGATTCATAAAGTAGTCTGTACAGTTGCATTCTTTTACTTCAGGAAGTTGATGGTAAACTTTTTTTTAATGGATATTCTTGGATTTTAAAACTTTTTAATGGATATACTTTATTTTTTTAAAGATTTTATTTACTTTGAGAGAGAGAGAGAGAGAGCGTACAAGCTAGGGGTGGAGGCGCAGAGGCAGAGGGAGAGAATCTCAAGCTGACTCCACGCTGATATGGGTCTCAGTCTCATGACCCAGAGATCATGACCTGAGCCGAAACCAAGAGTTGGATGTTTAACTGACTGAGCCACCCAGGCACCCCTTTAATGGATATACTTTAATATGACTAAATTTGCTAACATCATCCAGGGGCTTACAATGAACAAACTGATGTCTAAATAATAATAATATTTTGACTACTTCAGGACCTTTGAGAAAAATACACAGAATATCATGGTCTTCAAATCTCCCTTGGCGTTTATTCTTAAAAGTCTTTACCAAAGACACTTCTATTAATTTCATAAAAGTTTTTAATACTTTCATAGCACAAAAAAAACACTAAACACTACTAGTCAAATCAATATACATTTAGAACCAGCATTAATCACCCTATACTCCCATGCTACGTTGCTTACACCTCTCTTTTCTTCTTATTTCATTCTGGCGTGCATTATAATTAGCCATTTACTCGCCTTCTTCCCTTTCTCTTCACTAACAAAAAATTCCTGCACTCAGGGCACATCTTACATTCTTTAGGTTCTTTCTGCATCTACGCATAAAATAGGCACTCAATCAATATTTGTGGAATGTAATAGAAAAGAGTATTAAGCTACAGTTTGGGAAGCAATGCCAAGCGGTGGGCTGGAGCAGTGCTGTCCATACTGCAACGCATCCCAGGTCATGAAATCAACTGTGGATTGTGAGTACAATTTTTTTTAAATTGGAATTTAGAATAGAACAAAATAGGTAAGAATCGGAAATGTAAGAAAGCTCCTACATGGTGGTGAGGGCTCAGTGGCAGTTTGGGAGACCGTGCCTCAGTGTTTGTGCCCGTGAGTGTGTGCAGGGCTGGGCCCACAAACACATTCCACTGAAGTTCAAGGTCAAAACCGCCGCAAGTCCCTGCGCTAGAACACGGACCCTGGAGTCATTTCTCTGGGGTTTGTGGTTGAACTCGGCCATTAGCCGCGTGACTCACAGCGAGTTCACAACCTTCCCAGTTTCTTCATCTATAGAATGGAAATAGTAAGAACTCCATCCTCCTAGGATTTTTAGGACGAATATAGGAAAGAATCCCTACGAAACACGAGGCCCGGGGCTTGGCAGAGAGTGAGTGCTTACAGTTCTCATTACTGTTGTTGCACTTTTCACAGGTTTTCTTAGAAAAACTTGAAAGAACAGGCTCCCTGCCTCTGCTTTCTCACCTCCTGATGATTCCTCAACTGTTCTCTGGTTCCCACGTGTCCACACAAGAGAAATGTTCTGGCTGCGGAGCCCCCAGCGCCTCAGCCCAGGGTCAGGTCAGGCTTGCACTCCACCACCCTCCTGACAGTGCCCCCCATCTCTTCTTCACTGCAAACCAGGGCCCCCCTGGCTTTCCAGACCCACCTGACCCTACAAGCTCTCTAGCCTCACCGAGAGACCGCATGTCAGCAAAGGGTGGAGTCCCAAGTCTCCGTCCCCAAGTCTGCCCTCTCTTCAGAACTCCAAACCCACGTGTCCAACCCATTTCTTACCATTTTCTCCATCAAGATCCCACCTGGCTGTGCTCAGGCCCCATTCAACACAGCCATAATTCCTCCTCCTCCTCCTCCTGAATTTCATCTGGAAAACCAACACAGGCCAGGCTTTCCTTTGCCCAAGCAGAAATCCCCGTCTTCATCCCCCCCGCCCCTCCTCCCCGGTTTCCCATGTCAGCCAGGACCGGCCTGCCGACCACGAGCTCTGCAGGCGGACTCTTCCTCTACTTCTTCTTTGCAAACCCCTCACGGCCACCTACTCATGGACCCTTCTGCCCTCTCCCCACTGCAGTGCATCTGGCAGGCTGCTGCCAAACCAGGCTTCTCACTCATCATCTCAAGTTCTGCCTCCAACTTCTCAAATCTCTCAGCGGTACCTCACCACCCACAGTCTGTCCATAGCAGAGCACAAGTTTTCTGCTTAATTCGTGAGTATAAGCACATAAGAAAATCCAAGATTTTTCCTTCCTTCATGGAGCTTACAGCCCCATCAATGAATAACATTATTCAAAACTTATAAAGGAAAATGAAAAATTGGTTTTACAAATCCATGTTTTGTCCATACATTAGATATTTACATCTTTAAATACCCAGCAAGTTACTAGATTCCTTTTGTTTTCCTCTAATGATTTGCAACAATCCAGCCCCCAACTACACCCCTCTAGGATATCCCACAAACCTGTGGTCCCAAGCCATTGTCATAATGCAGCACTTGGGCCACGCTCCGTCCCTCCTCAAGAGAGGGGCCCGAGTGCCTCTCTCCAACTTGCCTACCGACAAACTCCTGCTTTTCCTTTAAGACTTAGCCTAAAATGTCTCCTCCTACTGTTGTCATCCTGACTCTCCAACAGTCAGTCTTTCCTCCTCTAAGATCTCACACCAGTTTGGACAATCTTGCTATTATAACATTCATCCCAATATACCCAATATATTGTTATTATTTGTTACTATTTGATAACCTACAAGCCTGTCTCACATCCCAAGCACTAAGAATTGTGTTGGGCCCATAGGAAAAGCTCAATAAATCTTTATGAAATTAATGAATGCTAGAAAACCTACTTACCTAACTCTCCTGTATATTAAAATGATTAATCAAACATCTCTCATTCAACAAAATGAATTAAGTGCATTTAGAAGATATCGTGCATTTATTTAGAAGAAAATGAATTAGAAGGCATGGTGGAACCAAGACCATGTGGTCCCTGCCTCTATGGAGCTTAGAGGCTGCTTCCCGTCATTGATTCTGAAGGACTAGCTAAATACGTGGGTAAATATAAAGAAATTGTGGGGGGTTTTTTAATTCAAATTTTTTTTACCAATATAACATCAAATGGTATGTCTTTAATAGTCAGACAGTTACCTGATTCTCTCAGATGTGGTTTTAAATGTTGAACATGCTTGACAAACTGAAGTGCACCAGGGGGCGGGAAGGGGGAGGGGGGGAAGGGTGACACATTTCTGGAGCCAGAACTAGGACAAACTGTGGCTCAGAACTATCATCCAGAGCCTTCAGGTCGTCCTCTTGAAATCAGCTCCGTCTCAAGAAGATATGTGGTTTCTCTAAACATGTCATTCTTGTTTTGTTTACTCAAATGCTTCCTTCTCATTGTCAACATCTGCTCTGAACTTTTCAGTTAGAGTCAGACTCTCTTGTTTGTAAAACAGCTCATTGACATAAAGTGAGGAACACATCTTAGCCAGTCAAATCCAAGACTGAGCTTTAAAATAATTGTATTAAGGAATTTTCACTGCAGAGGATCCAGAGTTATTAAAAATAATTTGGGATTGGAATCATACACAAATCCATTACTTTTTGTTTTCACTTTTACTTTGCGGTCCATATAGATATGTTTTTTTTTAAAAAAAAAAAAACCTAAACTGCTGTATTAACACAACTCAAAAGCCAAACTCTTAATTCAGTTTGCAATTCAAGAGCATTCCCAAATACTTCCAAGTTTAAAAAAGAGAGGCAGACTACATGGTGAAATTTTGCCAGGGTAAAGACAATGAAGATTTCTTTGTCCAAGCACCTTAAGCCAGGCTACAAATACAACTTGCCCTAGGGGGAACCAGGATCAATTTCCCAACTGGTTATTATCTCACACTGGAGTGAGAAGGAAGAGCAGGAGAAATAGCTCTGGGCCCTGGAA
The DNA here is from genome assembly GCF_011800145.1 of Mirounga leonina. Taxonomy (NCBI): domain Eukaryota; kingdom Metazoa; phylum Chordata; class Mammalia; order Carnivora; family Phocidae; genus Mirounga; species Mirounga leonina. The sequence continues at coordinate 1,702,861 of NW_023270244.1, forward strand.
TTAAATCACATTAATCGTCCCCAAAAGGGATAATTAACACAAGTAATTAACTGCTGGAGCCTCTGAATTATGAAAACAGTATGACCATCAAAAAAGGACATCCTTTGACTCTTTAAGGCCTTACAAATCAATCACAGCCCAGCACTTAGCAAAGAGCTCCTCCAAAGCTAAGTTATCCTCCAAAGCATGACTTAGATATGGTGAGTACTGGGCTCTGTTTTAGCAAAGTGGAAGAAATAGGTTAGAGATAACATGGATTGAGTGTAGGATCATGGAAGCCTGAAGCCAGAAGGAGCCTTAGGAATCATTTGGCAAATTGACTGCCCTCAGGCCAGATCTGATCCCTAGATCTCCAGAGGCATCTTGTTGGCCTGCACAATTTTTATTTTATTTTATTTTATTTATTTTATTTTTATTTTTGTTTTACTTTTGGCAATTGCCAATGTTTTAAAACCGGAAGATTTCACCTAAAAATCTGAATTTTTGGATTCTCTTGAAAATCCATCAGAAGATCTGGCAACACGGGCCCTTATTCCCAAATAACAGCTGGCTGAAACTGAGTAGCTTTCACCTTCATTGAATGGACATGTTCCCTCCAGTTCCTTCCACTCTCTAACATCTCCCTGACGCAGGACCAAGGCTGACCTGCATTTAGAGTTGCACCTGTGTTCTCTCCACCCTCTACCCATCACCTGCTTTGCCTGTCTCCCCTGGGTGAACCCTATGAACTTGCTACCACCAATCTAGGGATAGCGTGGCTAAAGGAGAGGCCAGTACCATGGTCCCTCACTGACCAATCCAGTGAACAGTCACCTATTTTCAGTCCTGCTCTCAGGTTCAGAAGAGAAAATGGCTGAATTTGTAAACCACTCAGAGCCTGAGAAAAGATGAAAAGATCTAGATTTAACAGAGTTAAGAACAGGCAAAATGAGAGCCAGACACTTATATACAGTTGGTATAATCATTTCCCTGCATCCCATACTCTTATCATGCTCCCTATGCTACTGGGCTCTTGTTTCAGCTTTTCTCTGCAGTAGTAGTTACTACTTGGGCCACACTTTGAGTGATATGGTTCGTGTCATGATGATATCTACATGATACGGTTTGTGCGATGAGGATATCTACACTCGTGTGTGCTTTTGCTTCGTATATGTTCTGCATAATTTGCACGATTATGTAGAGTTGTATCTATTGTCTGAGAGCACTTGAGTATGTCACGTACAAATTAGTATATTTGCTGTATCACTTTCAGAATAAAAGCTCAAGACACAAGGCAACATATATGGGATGTTGAAATACAAAGAGATCTGGTACATTTGGGAGGGTTATTGGGAATAATGAGAAGAATATTTGAAATTGACACTCTTCCAGAGAATCTGGCAGATCTGGTCTTTGTGTTTAAGGTTGTCACATTCGCTAATGTTTTTCTCATCCATATCTTATCTCTTCTCAAAGTGCTGAAGAGTTTCTTATGAGTGCGTCATAAAAGCACAAGATCATAGAACAGTTTGAAGATGTGTTAAAACATTTAAATGTCTCATCATGAATTTGTAAAGTAAAATTAATCAAATGATGAGTAATGTACAATATGATGACTATAGGTAACATATTATATCATATATTTGAAAGTTGCTGAGAGAGTAGTCCTTAAAAGTTCTCATCACCAAAAAAACTGTATGTGTAGAGAGGCTGCTGGGAAGATGATGGAGTAGGACGTCCCCGGGCTGACCTTTTGCCGTGTGGCCGCCTAGAGAGCACCCACGTCGGCATAAATAACCCGGAAAGCAGCCCGAAAACTGGCAGAACAGACTCTCCGCAGCCCGGCATAGACAAGAGGCCACAGCGAAGCAGATCCACCCCCTCCGATCGCTCTTGGCAAGATCCCGTCAAAGCGGTGCCACAAGCCTGGCAGTGTGTGTGTGGCCCAGACAAGTCAGCACCACTCCAAAATGAGTCCTGCCCCAGGGAGAGGGGAAGATAACCACACACCTGTCTGACTGTGACCCCAGCAGTGGGCTGAGGGCAGGCACTGGGTCTGACTGCAGGCCCCACCCACCAGCAGAAGCTTCTCTGGGAACGACCCAGGGACAGTGCCTGCAGTCTGGTGCTACTTCATCTCTGGCCAACACCTGGTCTGACTCATCTCAAGCCCAAGGCAGCCCTGGAACAGCCCACTAACACCACGGGCACCAGACTCCGCCCACAACAGGCAGGGAGCCATCGCAGACAACAGGACTGAAGGCAAACACATCCCAGCCACAATGGTAGGACCCCGCTGGAGCAACACACATAGGAGACACCCCGTGAAGCACCAGGTTCTGGGGAACAGACACGGCACTGCAGGACCTCTTCTTCATAAAGCCACTACTTTCAAGTGCAGGGGACGTAGCTGACTTTCCTAACACAGAAAAACAGACAACGCAAGAGACAGAATGAGGAGACAGAGGAATATGTCCCAAATCAAAGAACAGGACAAAATCAGAGCAGGAGACCTAAGTGAAACGGAGATAAGTAATATGTCTGATAGCGAATTTAAAGTAACACTCATAAAGATGCTTGCTAGAATTGAGGAAGGACTGCAGGACCTCCATGAGACCCTCTACCAAGAGCTAGAAGACATAAAAAAGAACCAATTAGAGCTATTGGACTCACTAAATGGAAATAAAAATAGACCATCTGGAATAAATAGCAAGCAAGAGGAAGTAGAAGAAAGGATCAGCCACCTGGAGGACAGAGTCATGGAAAGCAATCAAGCCGAGCAGATGAGAGGGGGAAAAAATACACAAAATGAAAATAGACCCAGGGAACTCAGCAACACTGTCAGGTGTAACAGTCGCATGATAGGGATCCCAGAAGGAGAAGAGCGAGGAAAGGGGGCAGAAGATTTGTCTGAAGAAATAATAGCTAAAAACTTCCTGAATCTGGGCAAGGAAAGAGAAATCCAGATCCAGGAGGCACAGAGAGCCCCCAGCACAACCAACCCAAAGAGGTCTGCGCCAAGATACAAAGTAAATAATATGGCCAAAAGTAGTGATAAAGAGAGAATTTTAAAAGCAGCAAGAGAAAGGAAAGCAAGTACATACAAGGGAAACCCCATACGGCTATCAGTGGGTTTTTCAGCAGAAGCTCTGCAGGCCAGAAGAAAGTAGCATGATAAATTCCAACTGCTAAAAGGAAAAAATCTACAGCCAAGAATACTCTATCCAGCAAGGCTTTCATTTAGAATAGAGGGAGAGATCAAGTTTCCCAGAAAAACAAAAATTAAAAGCAAAACCAGCCACAACCCTGTCACACACGATGCCATCAGCCTGTGGGTCCCAAATTCACGGTCCACCCGCCCTCCTGCCCGAGTCAGCGTGCACGGCCTGCCACCTGCTAAATGCCAAGTCAACATGCCTTCACCTCAGATTGCCAAGGGCTCAAACTGACACTGTTCCCCTCAACTTTCAGCCCCTGTGCCCAAGTTTGTGCACAAAAGTGGGAATAATTATAACAGCAGAATGAAGCAACCCAAACATCTATTTCTGTGGAATATAAAATGGATAAAAGGAGTGTGCTAGGCTGAGAACATCTCCAAAAAGCACATGGACAATACATACAGCATGATTCTGGTTAGTAAAAAACAAACAAACAAAAAACCTGGGAAGAATAAAACAAGATGAAACCGGAGAGGGAGAAAAACCGTAAGAGACTTCTTAAGCATAGGAAAGAAACTGAGGCTTGCTGGAGGGGAGGGGAGGGGGGGATGGGGTGACTGGGTGGTGGGCATGAAGGAGGGCACGTGATGGAATGAGCACTGGGTGTTGTATGCAACTGATGAATCACTGAACTCTACCTCTAAAACTGATAATACACTATATTGTTAATTAATTGAACTTAAAATTTAAAAAAAAGAAACCCTCCCCTCCAAAAAAAAACTGTATGTGTGATGGTGATGTTAACTAAACTTACTGTGGTAATCACTTCACAATATATACATATTTCAAATCATTATGCTGTACATGTAAAAGTAATACAATGCTGTATGTCAATTATAACTCAATTAAAAAATAAAATCAGAATGATGGGAATGAGGATGCAAATTTAAAAACAGAGAAACACTTCTACAGGTAGCAGGCTCAGTTTCTAACTTCTTTTAACAAGCTATCCTGTATGATGTCCTTCTTACCTGATAGTTCAACAATAGTTCAAAGGATGGGCTTTTGAGAGACATTTCTTGGCTTCAAATCCTGGCCCCATCATCTATTTAGCTGAGTGACCTTTTTAAAATTATCAGCCTAAGATCAAAATTATGCCTTCTTCCTTAATGAAATAAGGTATGTGACTCACATGACACATCATGTTTAATAAACATTAATAATAATTATTATTATTGGCAGTTGAAACAGAGAATAGACAGTGGCTCTACTCTGCATATTGCCCAGGAAAGTGGAGGTGTCTTCCTATCCAGAGTTTTCATCAAACCAAGAGTCGGTATACCATAAGACTGCAGATTTGGGGGAAAAACTGTCGGAATTATATAAAGCATTAGAGGCTATTTGAAACACATTACTCTTTTATAGTAATGTCAATAGGAAGCAAATACCATTGAGATTTTATCCACTTATTTATTTTAGGGTATAAACAAAACTGAACTTCAAGGTATAAACTACAGTTAAGGATGGTATAACTACATTGCTGGTATAAATAGTAATAACAATAATGATGATGTTCAATGATTTTTAATTTCTTCACATGGCTTGTCATATTCTCCCCAATCTAGCCCCATCCTACCTCCCAGCCTTATCTATCTTAAATTCCAGGCTCCAATCATTCCAAACTACTCTGCTTCCTTTGGACACACTGGACTTCCAGAAGTCTGTGCTATTTGCTTGTTCCAGCAAGGCTCCTTTCAATGGAGGAAATCCTCTTCCTTCTTCAAATACCAGCTCAAATGCTACACCTGCTATGTAACTTTTTTTAGTTCTTAACCTTGAATGAACCTTCCCTTTTCTCTGCCATTCAATAGCACACTAATGATGTTCCTGCCATATGACTCCATTTATACTACCTTGTATTGTAGATATTTGTAAACATACCCATTTTTCCCACTAGACTAAACTCTTTGAAGGCAGGGACCATGTGTTCTTTGCTTGAACTCGGTTGTTAAGTTCTAGTTCAATCTCATTATCTACAGGGAATACTTTGGTATCTGCAAAGAACCTCCCAAAGAAAAGGCCAACTAGCTCAAAATATATGCACTCTTGCAATCTTTAACTAAAACTTAAGTCATTAGGTGAAACTTTCTTGAAAAGCTATACTTAACACAAGCAAGACATTGTGGTTTTTTGCACCTTCCCACTGGCTTTCTGTACTGAACTGTTGTCTATAAATTAAAGTCAAGAGATATCTCACTTGAGTAAAAGACCACAAAAACTGGGGGTTCAAAAGATTGGGGTGAGGAAATGAAGCTTGAAAATCTGGCCACATCTTTCTAATTGTCCTCCTCTAGCTCCTGTTTCACGACCAGATCCAATCCGAAGCACCATGCTCTGGTCTGTCTTGGTAGTTTCAGACCTCAACCAAGACACACCCTCACCTCAGTCCCTTCAGAGTCACAGCCAGAAGTTGGGAGAGATTCCTAGCGTCCTTCCCCTTATCACCTGTCCTTCCCTAGATTCATCCGATTAATATGAAGGGTCCTTGTTCCCCCACTGGCCTACACACAAAAGGGAAGCAACAGAGAAGGATGTTCTTAATGGAGCTAAAATTATGAATTGTCCCAAATGTTCAGGTTGAACTATTTTATTATGTAATTTCCATTTCCCAGGGCCTTAAAAAAAAAAAAAAAAAACATTTCTAGCAATGATATCAGTACTAACCCTGCTAGTGACATGTTATTTAAAAGAAGGTGTGATCATGTAATGAATATCGATACTTTCACTTCGGAATCTTCCCCAGCTTCCTCAGTCTTCTGCCTGAACCAGCCAGAACCATTTCTCAGAGCTAAAACAAACCTGAATCTAAGAAACTGTCAGGACATACCAAATTAACACAATTTGATGGAACAACTAAATAACCTACTGGCGGGGAGGATCCATCTGCAATCTGAACTACTATACAGATAATTCGAGATTAAAAAAAAAAAATACACCCAAACTAACTGTGACCCAGGAAATTGATCCCAAAAGTGTTATATTAAATAACTTACTGTATAAGTATATTATTTAGTGTAAATCCCGCCTAAACAGCCCGGATGCATTGACCTGTGCTGAATTAGAACTGGCAACCGAAGAAGCATTGATTTGGTTTTGATGACCAAGTTTTTAAATAGTTGTCTGCTCTTTCCAAAGCCTCTGGCGCTTCTGAAGCCAGAGTAGGTTACCCGGGGCGAGCCACAGATGGAGCGGTAAGCACCAAGTCCTCCCAAGTTCCCGCTCGGTGTCCCGGCGGCCGAGGTGCCCGTACCTCCCGCGGCGGTCGCCCGGATTGACCCGGTGGTGCTGAACCTGGCGCGGCGGCGTGGACTCCGCCAACCCGCGCGCCGCCTTCCTCCCAGCCCCGGAGCACCCGGGGGCGGCGGCGTGCACCAGCGCCCCGGCGGGGTACCTGGAGGCCTCGCTGCCCTCTGAGAAACAGGGGGCCACCTGGTCGCATTCCCCCCAGCCCCCGCTCTGCCACCAGCAGCTGTCTCGGGAGTTCCGGGACAGACCGCGGCCCTGAGCCCGGTCCGTAGGCACCGTCCTTCCTCCAGGACGCTTTTCTGGCGGTCCTTCTATCTCTGTCTCTGTCTTCCACCTCCGTGCAAAATGCGACCCTCAGATTGCTGGGGAAACTTGCCCACCGCGGAGAAGCACCCCATCCGCAGGGGCGGGTATCAAGGGCCGGGCGCAGCGAGGACACTCAGCCCCCGGCACACACCCCAAACCAGAAAGCTGTTCCAAAGTGCTTGCCCGCGGGTGACAGCGTCGCCGCCGCCGCCGCCTGCTGCCCCGAGCCAGAGGAGTTACTTCTCGCCTCTGGGAGGCGAGGCGGCGCGGGCGGCCGCCGAGCACCCTCCCGCGAGCTCGGGCCCTTTACCTGGGTAGCGGCCTCGGGGCGCAGAGCCCCGGGCGAGCCGGGCGGGTGGTGCGGCGAGGACCGCGGCCGCCGCTCTCGCCTGCTGCTCCGGGCCGGCCGGGCGGTATTTATCCGGGGGCCCGGGCCCCTGCGGGAGTACTGGGCAATCGGTCCCGCTACGCGCGGCCCCGGGAGCCGCCGCCCTCTGCCCTCGCCGAGCCCTGCGGCGGCGGCGGCGGCCGCGTGCAGGGAGAGAGGAAGCCGGCCCCCTCCTCTGGGCTCCACCTTCTCTTTCTCCGCCTCCTCCTTCCCGGCAAGTTCTTCCCCGCTGTTTGCCCCCTGTCCCTCTCCTTTGCGGGGCACCCTGGCCAGTCTGAACCGGTTGTGACTGCGCGGGTGGCTGGGGGAAGGAGGAGGAGGCGGAGGAGATGGAGGCGGAAAAGCGGGCGGTAGGGGCGCTGCTCCAGCTCTCTCGGCTCCGGCCCGGCTCGGGCCGGCCAGGCGGAGAGAGGGCACCGCCGGGACCGCGGCCCCCGCCCGGCCCGGGGCCACCAAGGCCTCGGGAGAGCCTGGCACCGCCGGCCAGGCGCCCTGTCGGTGCGCACACACGCGCGTCTCCCGGCGCCTCTGCGCCCCCGCCGCCCTCCGCGTGCCCGCAGCGGCTCGCCAAAGACCCAGTGCTTTCGGGGGAAGCCGGGGTCTAGGGATGAGGGCGAGTGGCCCCGGGTCTCCCAGGCTCCTGGGGCCGCCGGGCGCCCTCCAGGCCGGAGCTGTATACCCAGCTGGCAGTGATCCCAGAGAACCGGGCACCAGAACTTTGTGGAGCCGGTGCTCCTGGGCAGTGAGGAGTGAGGATGCCAAGGGCTGTCCTTTGTGACAGCTCCATGGGAAAGGAGGGCGAACCGCAGTGCACACAGCGTGCTGGGAGAGAGGACCCCCTAAAGTGATATGCATTTTCAGTGTATGCGTATTTCTGGGAAGAGGCACCATACCTTCTACCAGCTTCTCAAAGAGGCCCGGGGCCACCACCCATTACAGGGCTGAGAATTCCCTTTATAGCCTGAAGCCTCTGGTTCTGACCTAGACACAGGCACCACACTTGGCAAAGGTTCGTTTTCTGAAATCCAGATTAAGCTGCCTCACCTTGCTGAGCCTCTGTTTTCTCATCTTGGCTGCATGGTGCAGTCTACCTGAAATGAGAGCTCCAAAAATCCTGAGGACCTTGACCATACATATCAAGTTTTCATACAGATATGAAAACAGTGGTTCATCCCTTTTGCCCCACACCATTCCTTTCCACCCAATTTACTGACTTTCGGGTTATGGGGAAAAGAATGGCCAGTGCTAGTTGATATTTCGTATTTTGTTTTGTCCTGAGAAGGAGAAAGATTGGGGGCGGGGAATGAAGTAACAGTGAGAATGAGAGGGAGGTGGTCCCAGGAATGGTTCTGGAAGGGAACATAGAGAGGTGATGCTGTCAACACCATCAAAAATGTATTTCTGAGAAGGAGAGAGCATAGAATAAGGGCTTATCACTCTGTGCTATTTTTGAGCTGGTTTGTGGTTACTCAATGTGTTCACGTTATAAGAATGCATTGACCTGCCCACTGATAGCGTGTGTACTTTTCTCCATATATTTTGATAAAAGATATTTTAGAAAGTTTTTTCTTTGATTCAAATACCCTCTAACCACCAAAGCAAGTGTCATCTTGATAGTTAGTTGGTTGAACAAATCCATGTATATAAAATTATATTTTGAGGACAAGGAAACCCTGCTTGAAAAATATTTGTGTTCCCCAATTGGTTTCTAAAGGTGCCTTGTCCCTGTTCTCATCTCCACCAAGTTTTCCCAGGTTTTTTTAAAGATTTAATTATTTATTTTTACAGAGAGAGCACCAGCAGGAGGGGCAGAGGGAGAGGGAGAGAATTCCAAGCAGACCCTGTGCTGAGCACGGAGCCTGAAGCAGGGCTCAATCCCAGAACCCTGAGATCATGACCAAGAGTCGGTCGCTTAACCACCCAGGTGCCCCTCCCAGATTTCTTTTACAGAGAGTTTATGACCAGCACTCCCATGTCTGCTCAGGCCAGTCTGCACCGATCCACTAAGAACTGAAAATGAGCTCATTCTTACACACGGGAGCATGGTCCCGACGTTAGCGTAAGACTGGATCCCAGGGGTCAAAAACTCAAAGGGCTGGGGGTCCAGACTCATACTGCAATGAATGGAGTGGGCAGAGGCAGCCCGGAGGACTTACGGAGTGTGGAAGGTGGCTCTGGTTGCCGTGGCCGCTGCCTTAGGGAATTGCTGCCGTTGCTAGAATGTGAGAATTGCACCACCCCTGTGAAGGTTCATTGTTCAATCACACCTCAGCAGAGCAATCAGACGTGCAGGAGAACTCAAGAAATCTAGTCCAACCCTGACACTTTACCCATGAGTGGAATTTGACCCAGAGAAGCTAGGGATGTTCTGATCACACACCCTCTCCCACTGCCCCCCACAGTGCAGAGGGGCTGGAGAGCAGGTTGGTGGAGACAGGACCGAAACCACCTCCCTACCATCTGGAATTTTTGTCCCCAATGACTGGAAGATGCAAGATTTGCGAACGAGGTGAGGGTCAGATAAGTTTCAGTATTGCTGGCTTTACAGCTCTGTGCAGCCCTTGCCCTTTGGGCCTCTCTTGGGCCCAAAAGCGTATGTACTTGCAAGATAGAGTGAGAGAAAAAGACAGGTCATCAAATAAGCTGGATTTAATAAAACTCCCTTGGGAAGAATGAACGCTGAATGTGCATTTAAAAAAAATTTGGTATAGAAGTGATGCCCTGGACGAAGAAGTTGGTCCTTTGCCTTGTATTATTTTTATTGTTTGGGGCATTTATTAAGAAGTTTGTGATTTGTGAGATTTGCTAAAGCCCACGCCCCCTTAGACCTTTGCTGATTCAATCTTTTAGAGAAAAGACAGAGAAATTAACCTGAAATTGCTCGGCAGACCTCACGCCAGCCAGGAAACCAGAAACATGGAGGGCAGATGAAGGCAAAAGTTGGCCAGGGGAGGGTGGGACATTTACACAGACGTGAGTCACCCATCCAGTGCCTGCCCAGCTGAGCAGACTTTCCTTCCTGACTTACTACACCAGGACATGTTTCTTTTGTACACGCTGCTCTTCCCCTGTTTATGAATGACGGCATAGCTACATAGACACTACACTTGAAAATAAAAATAAAGAAAATAGAACTTAGAGTTTTTATAGCAGTTGGCTCAGATCTAGAGATCCATTCTATGAATTCCATTTCATTCACTCACACTTTAACAGATAAAAAAAAAAAAAAACTAGAGGTGGATAAGCCATTCTCTCACATACTTAGAGATTTGTTTAGAAGGACAAAGTTTCAAATGTTAAAAATGACCTTAAAAACATACTACATCGTATTTTTACTTGTAATTCTCCAGAATATTATTTCTTCTTTTTCTTGCCTTTACTTTCATCACATTATTGGGCTCAAGCGGTTTTTAATCTTAGGGGAAGGGAAAAGAGGGATAAATGCTATTCTTTGAGTACCTGGTAATTGCCAAGAACTATGCAATCTCATGGGGTTACGTATTGTTATCTTCATTTTACAGAAGAGAAAACTGGAATTCAGAGGTTAAGTTACTTGCTTGGTTGATAAGTAATGGAGTAGGACTCAGGCTCTGGTCTGGCTGGTTGCTAAGCCTGTGCCCTCCCCACTCTACCTTAGGAAAATGATCCAAGGCTGGTAAGAGCTAACACTGAGGACTGCCAGCTCACTAAGCTTACTACAACGCACCATAAACCTAAGAAGTAGGTGCTATTATAATCATCCACTTTGGCTGCTAATGAAAATGAACTAGAGAGAAGTTAAGCAGTTTGCCCCCAGTCCACAGTTAATGACAGGTAGGCTGGAGTTTTAATCTAGGCATCGTGCTCTGAACCACTACTCTACATCCTCATGAAAGTGGAAACCAGAAACACAAAACTACATAGAATGTGCGTCCTTCAGCGTGTGTGTGTGTGTGTGCATGTGTGCGTACACATATATACACTTTCCACTTCACATCCTTCTGACTTGCATTGCACGGTTTCAAGACCATAATCAAAATAATTACGTTTTTGTGTGTATCAGTTTCCAAAGCACCCAGCATATATCTACATGTAGGACTCCCAACATCTATAATGTCCTCGTTGTTTGCACAGAGAAACTGTAAAATCCTGAAAGCAGGTACCTGGTCTCCTGGTCATCACTGCTCCCTAGAGCACAGTGACAGGAATAATAGGGTAGCTCTTTGCTTAATGAACTTTGGTTGAATGAATGAATGGCCAAATAGCAATGAATGCATGAAAGCATGCTCAAACTGTTAGTGACTTTTGCTGCAACAGTGGTCTTACTCTGCCACGCTCTATTATTTTTTTTAACTGAAGAACAGTTGACATGCAATATTGTATTAGTTTCAGGCTAGTGATTCAGTATTTATACGCATTATGAAAGGGTCACCACAGTAAGTCTAGTTACTGTCTGTCACTATATGAAGATGTTACAATATTGTAACAAATGTGCTGTACATTATATCCCCATGTCTTATTTATTTTATAACTGGAAGATTGCACTTCTGAATCCCCTTCACCTATTTCGTCCACCACCCACCTCCCCTCTGGCAACCATCAGTTTGTTCTTTGTATCTATGAGTCTGTTACTGTTTTGTTTTGTCTGTTTTGTTTTTAGAGTCCACATATAAGCCAAGTCATATGGTATTTGGTTTTTTTCCGTATAACTTCTTTCACTTAGCACAATACCCTCTGGTTTTTTCCATGCGGTCACAAATGGCAAGGTCTCATTCTTTTTTATGGCTTGGTAGTATTCCATTGTGTATATATACCTCATCTTCTTGATCCATTCATCTATCGATGGACACTTAGGTTACCTCTATAGCTTGGCTACTGTAAATAATACTGTGATGAACACAGGGATATGTATATTTTTTTCAAATTAAAGTTTCCATTTTACAGATGGGAAACTAAGGCCCCAGGAGGTTCAGGGAGCTGCCCAAAGTCAGAGGGCAACAAAGCTGCAGAGATGGAAGCAGACGGGCAGGTGAGTGCAGGGGCCACGCTGGTGAGACGAGGCTGGCTGTCCTCTGCTTGTCCCTGTTCACAGTGGTATCTCAGGATTCTGTACAGGGCTTGCGTGAAGGAGGGTCTCCGGAAGTGTATTGAAGGAGGGAAGGAGAAAATTCCCTCGTGTGTCCAGGACCATCTCAGACCATTTCTCACATGTTAATTCACTCATGGAATCGTGTCCGTTACAAATTCAGCTCATATGATCTATGATGTAATCATATTGGATAATAGATCATGGGAGAAGGCTTTAATCCCAAAGGCAGGCTGTCAGGTTCAAATGTACCAATGAATTCAATGTCTTTTTCTGAAAATACAGGTGGAATTGATTAATGTTGTTTTAAAATAAACATAAGACCACTGAACTGGACCTTTCTGTGAAACCGTGCCAATTTTGTTCACGGGCCTCCACCTGAGCGTCTGACTTATGGGCTCTACATAACAAAGTTTCAGACAGCCCCAAACAACATCTCAGCTCCAGATGGGAAGTTTTAGCCTTCTCTTCTCCACCACATGATGTAGGTGCACAGGGTCTATGCAGTCCAAATCGTGGACAATCCAAATAGTTTACCACATGGTTTCAGCAAATAAATATTTGGGTTTTTTGAGGTTGAAAATATGGACGCCCGAGAGCGAGGCAACATGCTGCTCCTTTGGCTTGTTGAGCCTGATTTCGAACATGGTAGCTACCTATGAAACTAGAACTTATAAAGAAAAAAGTACACCCTTGAGGGACGAAAGTGTGCAGTCAAGCGTGTTCTGTAAGAGTATGGACACAGGCGGGAAAAGTGCAGACAGAATCAGCCTGACAGTGCGAGCAGGTTGCTCCCGCCCCCGCGGGTGCGCTCAGTGGAAAGGTGTGCCCGGCCTTCTCGCTCTGACCCACACGCTGTACAGCTTCTTCAACTTTCCACCCAAGTACGTGGCAGTTATTCCAAACCACAGGCAAAACAACCAGCTGTAAAATTGAAATGTGCTTGAAGTCCTCTGCTTTACTTTAAAGGTGGATGTGAATCCTGCTTTCTACTCAATAGCCATAAATGTTTTAATATCATAACAATATTTAATATTTACAATGATCTATTTATTTTAATTTAAATATGTTCCATTAATGGTGTTTGATGTTCATTTTTAAATTTAATAATTAAACATTTAATATTAATAATTAAATATAGTAATAGCTCACATTTTTAAGCAATTTGTATATACAGTGTATTAGTCAAGGTCCTGGCAGGAAACAGAAGACATCCCAGAGAGTCAAGTGAAGGAATCTTAAGGTAAATAATTTTAGCACTGTGGGCATGGTTAAAAGCCTGAGACCAGACAGTGGGATGTGATTGCTGCTGCTGGGCCTTACCTAACAAACGGAAGACCTAGTGTTACCAGTACCTAGGAAAACAGAGCCTGCAAAGGAGGGACCCCCTCCCCCCGCCCCAGAGGGAGCTGGAATTGGGAAGAGACCTAGTTTGAGTGTCAGAGACAAAGTGCCAAAATGAGTGTGGAAAGAATACCCCTGCCTCTCTCTCTGCTCTCACACCTCTTGATGGTGCTTACCATTGGCCAAAGACAAGCAGAAGCTAGGCACTGAGAGGCCCACAAGTGGTCAGCCTCCTGGGCACAGAGCAGGACAAAGAAGGGCAGAAATTGAACTGAGTGGGAGACAGTGGCAAATAGAGATGACCAGAACCACTAGGCTCTGTGCTAAGCACTTAAGAATACTATTTCCCCCATTTTACATATGAAAAGACAGAGATACAGAGTTTAAACCCAGGCTATCTGACTCTGGAATCTGTGCTCTTAACTACTACAATATTTCACTAAGCTGTATTTAAAATAATGTTTTAAAATTACTTACCTAGTTTAAAAAAAAAATTAGCTAGTAAAACAAATGCTATGTATTTGTCACAAGACTTAGTGATCATCACCACCCTTATTCAGATAAATTTGCCTTAATCGCATCAGCAATTTTCTTTATGGTTAGTCTCATGCAATTTATGTTGATTCTATGATCTACAGCTTGCAACCCATTTTCTGAAATCTGTTGTCTATAACACAAATCCTCATGCATGAACTACGAAATATACTGTCAATTCTTATTTATTCTTATTTACTCATTCATCAAATAATTCTTAATCATTCATTTTGTGCCAGGCATTATATGAAAACAAGGGGTTCTACAACCTAAGAGGGAATACTGACAGGTAAATAGTTATGAGAATGTGGTAAGTATCTCGGTCAAGATACTCATGCTGCATTAAGGGAACACAGAAAGAGAAACACAGCTTGGGTTGAGAGGGGGGCAGCCCAAGACAGAGGGAAGAGCATTTGCAAAGTCTTAATGGCATGAAAGCCTCTTATGTTAGGGACTACATTGAGAACTACAATGGATAATCACAAAGGATTGGGATAAACGTGTTTGTGGGAAGTAGAAGGTAAACAGGAATAGAGCTTTTGATTGAAAGCAATGGTTCCCATCTCATGGCAGGATTGCTTAAATGGAGAACCCAAGAGGACATGAGTCCACTTAGAGACCTAGTTGGCAGGGACTCATAGTCTCATCAGCAAATGAACGGGCTCTAACTGCTTTCTCTGTCCTTGCAATATTTTGTTCAAGATTCAGAGTCCCAGAGGAAAGGGTATTACTGACCTGGCTTGGGCAAGATAACCATCTCTCAATTAGGGCAACATGAAGCATGTTGAGAGTACCCATTGGAGAAGAGGTAATTCTCCAAAAGCAAATTGGATTGCTGACTAGCTAAAACATAATAAATGTCTTCTCCAATGGGTTAGACCATGTGAGTTCTTGTCTCCTTATGAGGGCTTTACCCAGGAAGCAAAGAGGAAGCATTGAAGGTTCTAAACAGCAGGGTGACACGGTTGGATTTGTGTTTCAAAATGATCAATCTCTGAAACCACATCAGAGGATAGACTGGGAGGGAGACTATTTAGGAGGCTGATTAAACAGCCAAGGAAAAAACTTATGAAAGCGTAAAACCTATGAAATTATGAACAGATAAGGGGACCAATTTGAGAGATTAAGAAGTACCATATGAGGATTGGTAAAAAAAAAAAAAAGTTTATGATCGCCACCAGGTTTCCCCTAAGAGCTTTATAGGGAATTGTTGGAAAGTTAGGGAAGTGTGCCTCACATCACAGGACCCTCTACCATAGTCCAAATTTCGAATATTATATTCATTATTCCAATAAAACACACAAGATTTCTAAAAAACTCCAAATCTAAAATATATCTCCGAGATTCATTTTGCAGTTTGAAATGGTACAAAATTCTTTTGTCAGATTCCAGTTTTCTGATTCTTGGTTTGGGTAACATGGTCATAGATGGGTAAACATATGCAACAGGGACAGAAAGCGAGGAGCCTATTCAGAACCAGTACAGTGAGTAATGGTGCCTGCAGAGAAAATGCTCAAGTTTCACTGGAAATAGGCCTGATTTGAGCAAGAAGAATCAGGGTTGATTATTAAGCTAAAGAGACCTGAGAGGAAGGCCCGATCCTTTGGCAGTAATAAGCACACATCGGTCAAACCCCGGGTGTACGGCTGGCCCAGACCGAGGCATCCAGCAGCCCTATTACCCACAAATCCAGCACCCTGTACTTAGAGAAAAACCATTACATCTCTAAACCTAGAGTGCTATGGCCTACAATACAAATACTTGGACTGATCACACAGACTTTGGCACCCACCAAGGAAAAGCTGAATGAACTCTCAACATTATGCACAATGGTAATTATGGGCATTTCCTTCCATTGAACCAGGTCCTCCAAACATCCTCAGAGGCTTGAAGAGGCTCCTTCAGAGTATTATCACATTCCCAGGATACTTTGTGGCTTGACTATTTCTCTTAGCCACCCATGGTCGTAAGTGCTCCTTTTGAGACTGTTAAATCTAAACCAGAGTCTTAGAACTGGGATGGGCCTTGGAGATTCGCAGGTACAACTTCACACTCAACAATCTACTAATTATTCAGATGAAGAAACAGAAGCTCCAAGGGGTTGGATAATAAGAGGCAGAGGGAATAGAGAATAGGAGCAAGCCAAGATTCCCTATTAGGTTTGTAACCTTGATGAGGTTCCTTATCCTTCCTGTGCCTGTTCCTCATCTGCAAAATGAGGAGAATAATCTCATATGGTAGCTGTGAAGATTCAGTGAATGAAACCAAATAAAATGCTTAGAATAAGCCTAACACATAGTAACTGCTATATGAGTTCTTGTTCTCATGTATAGACCAAAGAAACCCAGCTAGGGTTCTAATCCTACCTCCCCTGAACATAGTTAGAAGAGGGACTTTCTATCCACTGACAAATTTACAATGATTACGAATGGTTGTCATGGATAATATCTTTTAAGGATGCTTCATCAAAACCTGCATCTGAGCTCTTGAAATTCATTTAAAAAGAGTTTCTGTAGTGGTAGTCAGTTATGATAACCAGTCCAAGAAATCAACAAAGTCCAGCAACAAAGTCTGAAAATTAGCCTTTTAACCAAGAAGACTCGAGTCGTTCCTCAGGTGTCAACTTGGGTCCATTCTCTGTCAACTATGGTCTTAATGAACTCAAGGGTTGAATTCTGGCTTAGATGTAATTCTTGGAAAGGTTGTTGGTTCAACTTTTCTTTGGCTGGTCAAGATTATTTTCCAACAGATTCTTTAGCCAATAGTGTTGTAATATAGCACCAGATGAATCAAGGAATGAATATTGCTGTGGGGTGGATAAAGAAACACCTACTGGAACTCTCATCATGCTGACAACAATAATCTGCAGTAAATTTGACTCATTATGTGCAGCCCGAATAGTATATGTTACAGGAAGTATGCAGCTAATGAATACCAAAAGCCAAAAATTCAATCTGAAAAGAGTCTGCTTATGGAAAATGCACTATAAGAATAATTTGTGGGGTGCCTGGGTGGCTCAGTCAGTTAAGCATCTGCCTTCAACTCAGGTAGTGATCCCAGGGTCCTGGGATCGAGCCCCGCTTCGGGGTCCCTGCTCAGTGGGGAGTCGGTTTCTCCCTCTCCCTCTGCCCTTCCTCCCTGCCATGCTCAATGTCTCTCTTGCACACTCTCTCTCTCAAATAAATAAATAAAATCTTTTTAAAAAAAAGAATCATTTGTACTACACAGTATTCCTCCAACTACATAACTACTAAAGTGAACCTTCTGAAGTAGAAAGCAGAGAGGAAAATATCCAGCACCTTGAACATGTCTGGCTTAGAGTAGGTATCCAATGCATAGTAATCAAATAAATCTAAACTCCATCAATGAAAAAGTATCTCATGTTAGCTTGGATGTTTTTTATTGGACCTAACGTACTTGAAGGAAATGTCAGGTATTTTTAAATTTTTTATGTAATTAACTTTTTGAAATGAAATGGGTAATAAAGAACCCAAAATAATAAGTTGTGTTTGTTAGATAGCATAAATTAGAGATTTAAAGAAAATAATTAAACGTTTTAAAACTCAAATCAAATCTAGAGGAAGGGGTAGATGCTTTCATCTTTAGCCTTTATTTCATGATCTCCCTATTTAATATTTGAAATCCTGAGGATCATCAAGGTGACAAAAACATTCTCTAGGGGCACGTGGATGGCTCAGTCGGTTAAGTGTCTGACTCTTGATTTGGGTTCTGGTCATGATCTCAAAGTTATGGGATGGAGCCCTGCATGGATTCCCTCCTTCTCCCTCTGCTCCTCCCCCCCCCCACCCACCGCTCACACTCTCTCCCTCAAATAAAATTTTAAAAAATATGTATATTTTTTAAATGTTCTTTTTCCCCCTGGAAATTAAAAGAAAACCTTTTCAAAAACTATAGATGTGGGGCAGCTGCTTTGTAAAATAGCCTGGCAGTTCCTCAAAGGTTTAAAAGTAAAAAAAAAAAAAAAAAAAGTTTAAAAGTAGAGTTATCATACTACCCAATAATTCCACTAACTGGTAAATATCCAAAATAAATGAAAACATATGCCTTCACAAAAAATGTATACATAAGTGTTCCTATTCATCACTGCCAAAAAGTGGAAACAATCCAAATGTCCATCAACTGATGAGTGGATAACTAAACCCTGATGTATCCATGTAATGGAGTATTATTTGGCCATAAAGAAGCCAAATACAAAATATTATATATTGGATGATTCTATTCATATTAAATGCCCCAAATAGGAGATCTATAGAGACAGAGAGTGGGCCTGGGGCTGCTGGGGGAGGGGTCATCGGGAGCAGATGGGAAAAATTGCTCCTGATGGCTACTAATGGGGTTTCTCTTTAGGGTGGTTAACACATTCTAAAATTAATTGTGCTAATGGTTGCATGACTCAGTAAATATACTAAAAATCACAGAATTGTACACTTATTGATAAATTGTATGGTATATGAATTATAATAATAAAGCTGTTATTTAAAAAACTACAGCAGATACAATTTTTGCTCTGCGTATGGTTTTTAAAAAGCTGTCCTAAAAACACGGCTTTTAAAATTAACGAGTGGGGCGATGAAGTTGCCTCACGTTGCGATGAATTAGGGGCTACATACGGTCAGCCTAGAGTAACCATGGAAAAATCACAATCCCCAGAGAGTGCCCATTGTCTGTAGTATGTGTCAGTACAAAGGACAGAGAACATGAGATATGCTCACATTCTTCCTACAGTTTGCCATGAGAAAGTTTCAGTAACTACCCAGGTTGTGCAACAAATATTAAAGAAGTTATATAGAAGCTGATTTTCATCAGTGCTGAAACACTAACTCCCTATTTGTTCACTAAGCTGTAGTCACACTGGCCTTCCTAATGTTTTGCTGAGCTCGGCCTACCTCAGGGCCTTTGTACCTACTGTTCTCCGTACCTTAAGTCTTTACCCTGAGGTCTCCATTTTGCTGGCTGCTCATCAATCGAGGCTCTACTCCAAGGTTGCTTTCTCAGGAAACATTTCTTAGATCCCCCTAGCTAAAATAGTCTTACCCCACATAAACTCTCTCTCTCGTTGCTTTGTTTTACTTTCTTCACAACATTTAGAACTATCTGAATTTCTCATGAGGGTATCAGTTTGTTGTCTGTCTCCCCTACCAGAAGGCAAGCTCTCTGAGGACAGGGCCCACAATCTTTCCCTCTGCATACAGCACTACCAGACAGGCAATGAGTGCTTGCTAAATATTTATTGAGCAAACGATCTCCACAGTGCAAGTCATAATCAACTTCGTAAACAACACACAAAGGTCAGTCTCTGTACCTTGAGATCACACCAGTCCAGGGACACTGACCATCCAGAAAACAGTCTGTAGCCAGCTCCTGGCTGAAAGGGCAGATGGTTCAGGCTGGAAACCCAGTTGGCCCTCAAGGACTTCCCGTGCTCTCTCACTAATCTTCTCTCACCATCATTCTGAGTCAGAAGGCAGAGTACACTCAAGGGGCCTTTCCTGTAGGTTTATAAATAAGTCTGGGCTCATGGCTGATCCCAGACTAGCCTACATGGCAACTTGCCCTCCTCTCGCTCAGTTAGTAGGACGGCTCCCTGCAAGGTTAGCAAATAACCGTGGTGCAGAGAGCAACCCAGAACAAAAACCTGTTCTACATGCTCACACAAACACCACACATTTAAGATTCTCTCTCAAACCTCGATCCCAGTCTTTACAGAAGCAGTTCAGCCCAGTCCTACCCCAGAGTTAGCAACTGTCCATTTTTTTAAAAGATTTTATTTATTTATTTGACAGAGAGAGACACAGCGAGAGAGGGAACACAAGCAGGGGGAGTGGGAGAGGGAGAAGCAGGCTTCCCGCGGAGCAGGGAGCTCGATGTGGGACTCGATCCCAGGACCCTGGGACCATGACCTGAGCTGAAGGCAGAAACTTAACGACTGAGCCACCTAGGCGTCCCATGTCCATTCTAATTCAGAACGACTGCCTGGTTTATTTTTTTTGTAAGTCATTTCATTCAAGTAAACACTGAAGTAATGCATCAACCATAGAATGCTTGTCACTTGAAAGATGTTATTACTAAGCCCACGCCATTGGCATGTTTACCAAGATGTCACTTGTGAGTTCTTTGGGAACAAATTGCTCAAAATGGTATTTGAGATTTTTTTAATTATTAAAAAATTGACATGAAATGATTTTATGGACACGACTTATATTTCTTTGTATATTGAATGCAACACAATAATCCAAGACTTCTTTTTATAAAGACTGACTTGGTATTTGATAACATGAAACAACAGGGCTCAATGACTGGAGACTATATATGCCATTTTATTACAGACAGAAGTCTTAGAAAAGATAGGTGCCTCTAAGGTGGACAGTCAACACATTGCAAGGTTTCACAACACAATAGGTTATATGCCACAGCCTGCATTTTACTCGTTGCATCTCTCGGCGTAGGATTAGGCTGCTTCAGTTAGTGCAAACTCCTTGCCCTTGGGAGTGAAGAGCCAGTGAGGTAATTAACCTCTCTGGCTTGACATGAGGATAACTGAACAGTCAGGAACAGGGTTCTAAAGGCAGATCATTTGGAGTCAAGGGTCTTGGTTCTCTCACTTTCAGCTGTCAGGATATCCTGCATGAACTTGGGCATTGTACTTAATTCCTTCAGAGCCTGCATCTCTTCATCTGCAAAGTGGAAACATCTCCTAGATCTGTTAGTACAGATTAAATTGCATAATGTATGCAAAACATTTAGCACAGCCCATTCCAGCTTCAGCTGTTGCCATTTATGAATTAGGAGGATTCTAGCAGGCAACTTCTGACCTCTCTTCTGAAAGTCTTCAAGGACTGCAGAACTGGGAAGGATGCAAGGCCACTTGAGTTGATACCGAGATTATGAAATTAACAGCATGTAGACACATGAGCTCAGGCATGGCCAGACAATTCATATGTATTAGTGGCATGCTGAAAAAAACACCATCCAGTTCAGCTGGAGGGTTGACTATAACAGTGCTTGTGGACATTAAGTTCTATGAAACTGCACAGAAAACACGTGTTACCTAGTCCAGGCTGCAGACATGCATCCACACGGATATTATTACCATTTATGAGAACAATCCTTTTCCAGTTCTCCTAAAGGAGGTCACGGGTCCCTTACCTCCCAGAGTTACTCCTGTCTTCTTGATGTTTAGGACAGCTTAGATTTATATAACTGTTTTCTGTTATGCATTTCTATGTGTTTTGGTTCAGTTCGTTTAAAATTCACAATATTTCTATGCAATATGCAAAGGAGGTAATGCTAATGCCATTTTTGGTTTTTATTCATTCTGTTCTATTTTAATGCAGGAGGAGTGTGAGACCCAGAGAGGTTAAGCAACTTGCCCAGAGGTCACGTATCTGTCCACTAGCCAGACAGTAGGAACACTTAGTTCAGTGAGCTTCCTTCCACATAAATGTTTCTCAAACTGTAGCATGCATATGAATCACGGGATCTGATTACAGTGCAGCTTCTGAGTTCAGTAGGCCTGCGGGGGAAGTTAAGGTTCTGCATGTCCAACAGGATCCCAGGACTTGCTGCTCCTGGCAGCCTCCAGAACATCCTCCACAACACCACACCCTCCATAACACGCCAGGCATGTCCTGTCTGCTACTTTACCCAATAGCAATTGTACCCTTTGGGTCATTCATTTTCCCCCACTGGACTGTGAGCTCCACGGCAGCAGGAAAACTATGCTTTCTTCACTACTTTGACCTGGTTGTTCAGCACCATGCCTGGCAAAAAGGAACTAAAGGCATATTTTTGAACAGTGAAAAAAAAGCAATATATTTCTAATTATAAAGCCAAGACTCTGATTACTTATTGCAAAAAGATATTTTTCAATGTTCCTGTGTTGTCGCAAGTCATATTGTATTTAGTTGTAATTGCCAGGTCCCAAAATAACATCACCAAAAGACCCCTCCTGTGTCAAAGGGTTTAGATCTACACCTCGCCCAGAACTATGCCCGGGCCCAGTGGCAAACAGTCACACTCGCAGGCCAAGGGCATGGGTTATGCGAGGTCATTCTAAGGGTGAGGGGGAAGTGTAGGACAGGTAGGTGACTGAGACCCTCTAACACTCAGCGTGAAGGAAGTCAAGTCTCTTGTGCTCCCACCTAAGGATGCTGATAACACCAATCTATCGCGGCTTCAGTTTTTCCATAAGCCAAGAACTGTGCTACACGCTTTGCATGGTCATCTCATTTCATCCTCTCTACAAACCTATGATACAAGCACTTGTTTTTACAGGTAAGGGAGGGGAGACACAGGGCTCTTAAACTGTAAGAGGCAAAGCCCAGATTTGGATGCAGGTAGTCTGGCTTCAGAGTCAATGCTTCTAACCACATTGTCTACTGCCTGGAAGCAGACAGGGGGAAAGAAAAACAATTTCCAGAAGATGGAGTGACTTTACTCTCCTGTCAGTAACTGATAATAGGTCCCAACAAATCCCAAATAGAGGGAAGTGGGGAGAAACCCATTACATCAACAGGACGTGACCCTTGTATCCAAAGGGAAGGGGGTGAATGTATAGTGTAGAAGTAGGATTTTCTGTTACAGCAAATGTTTAAATGGTTTAACTCTGTTTGGCTTATGGTTAAATACACAACACCACTGAAAGGTTAAGTAAGAGTCAGTTAAGTAATAAGTCTCAAAGGTCCCAGATTCCTTTCACACTTCATTAGGCCTCTTATGAAATCTTGCATTAATGATTGGGCCAAATCTGAGAAAATGGTCATCACATGGAAGAAATCAGAATTTTGTGAAGCATGTGTGTCCAACGTAAAAAGCCAGAAAGTCTAAAGGACAGAGTGACCTTTGCTTTTCAGACACTTAAAAAGCCGAAGTTCAACAGTTATATTTTAACACTGTCAGAAAATGAGGAAATGAAGAAAACAAGTAAAGAGAAGGCACTGTCAAGCAGGGTAAATGATCTCTCTTTTTCATAAAAGATTTTTAAATGTGGAATAAGAAAATAAATAGGGGCAATGCAAAAATACAGCCCTAGGACCTTGAATAAAACATTATTGTGAAAAAAAGCTAAGCTCTGCAGATTGGTTCTTAATCACACTCGTCTTATTATTATTTATATTTGGTGGCAACATAATGTGGATTGCCACTGCCCAAGACCTGGTTCTGCCGCTTCCTCGTTTTGGTCTCAAGCTAGCATAATCCTCCCAACATCCCATTTTTCCTTCTGTAAAATGAGGGCAACAAACCTGCCTCTTAGAATTATTGTGAGCCTTACATTAAATGACATAGTGGGAGCATTTAGACCCAAATAGAAAATTGACACACACTGCACCTGTTTTCTCTCCTCTCATGTAAGTTCTATTCTCTATACTCTCTTTACAGTATTTCTATTCCTAACTCTTAAGTTTTTGTTGGTAGAAACATAAAATTGTCCAGGGTTCAAAAAAACATACCTACCTCCACACAGATGAGATAAGTGTACAAGAAAATGAGTATAAACTACTGGCATATCGTATGGAAAGATTATCATATGTTAAGCTGGGTGTGTTAAAAATAGAACCAGATAAAATTTCAGGTAGGTATGCATCCTGAAAAAAAATCACCCATAATTACACTTACAAATTTTAGTCAATCTACCAAATTACAATCGTGTTAAAAAGTCAAGAAGTTTTATGAATCAGTAGTGTAGATTTCTGGAGAAAAAAACACATTAATTTTTATGATGTTTTATAAACCTTAAGATACTAAACAATACATGATATTGTTTTGATTGTAATGTCCTTTTGGCTTCTAGAATAACTGGAGATCAAAATAAAATCACTCAACAAATGAAACTACAAATTTTTATTCAGTGGAATTAATGTGAAATTTACATGTTAAGCAAGGGAACTCAGCTCTTTAGGAAGTTATAATGACATATATAATAGACATAAAGTCAACAAAGATAACAAACAAAATTTTTAGAAGTCTTCCAACAATTTCATCTTCTGGACTTGCGGGAATAGTAGTAGACATTAATATCCAGTTTTTACACATCATATCCAGAATGTTCTTGCTCCCTAGGGGGGAAAAAAAGAGAGAAGTATCCTGAAATAAACATATTTATTATAATCCTGATTCTTTAAATTCAATAGAATATTTGTACTGTAAAGAAACAGTGATGAGGGAACATCTATACACATCTATAAACTAAAATTATTTTCCTCCTAATGAATTAAAATATTTTCCACCCACTCATTTTGACCACATTATGTCATAATCATACATTTTTCTACATGTCAAATATGCCTTTCTTTCTAAAAAGAAACAGCTTGGGACGCCTGGATGGCTGTCGGTTAAGCGTCTGCCTTCGGCTCAGGTCATGATCCCAGGGTCCTGGGATCAAGTCCCGCATCGGGCTCCCTGCTCAGGGGGGAGCCTGCTTCTCCCTCTGCCTGCCGTTCCCCCTGCTTGTGCGCTTGCTCTCCCTCTGTCTCTCTCTCTGACAAATAAATAAATAAAATCTTAAAAATAAATAAATAAATAAATAAAAAGAAAGAAATAATAACCATCCAATAAAATGATGGTTATTACAACTATGAAATAATAAAAACACAGCTCAAGGAACTATCACACTGACCATCCTCTTGTCATATTATCAGTAATTAGTTTTTTATGAAATCTCATCTACAAAGTCATCATCTCTATTGGCATCCGTGAAATTGTCCTTCTTCCCACCTGTATGGGCAGCATCACGAGGAAATGAGAATTTGAAAACATGGAAAAAGGCAGGTGATAAAATGTTTTTTTAATTAAACAACAAAAGGTCTTTTTCATTGTCTTGATCTTTCCTCAAGGTTCTCTCTCATTATTTTGGTCACTGAATAAGATATTCAAACATTTAATTTCCTCCACGTTTCTGTGTTAATCAAACAGTTTTTACAAATAACAGGAATTTCATAAAGTATTATGGAATTTTAAAAGGTACTAATGTGAGCTCTGTGTAGCAACACTGTTGGAACATTCTACCGAATGCCTGTCAGGTAGGGAGTTTAGAACCATTCTGAACTCCTTTTTCAGGAATGCAAGGTCAAATAAATCCAACAATTTTCAAAGACTTGCCTCAAAGTTCCTTTTATACACTCAAAAAGGAGCGTCAATACATTTTAAAAGTGGCAGTGTTAGGGTAGAAGAATATTTTTTGCTATTTTCACTCAAAAACCAAAAAGGCAGGTTGAATTGTGAGAGAGAGGGGAAGAGATGAGGTTTGGACGGTGTTGTCTTCTCCCAATTTAGCAATCCTGGTTAAGTTCTGTAATAACTAGCCCCATTCCTGGAGGAGGGAATGGCAGGCCCCAAATTACACAGCACTCACTGGCAAAGTAAACACCTAGAATTTCCCTGACATTCAACGATTCCTTTTGCCTATGTTTCAGAAACAAGGAATGAGAATAATACATGGGTTTGCTAAGTATTTCCTTCACTCCTATGGCTGTGGCCTCCAGCTCGTGTTTCTTTAATCTGTGCTCTGAGGGGCACCTTTACTTTCCTCCAACAACAGCAAGAGACCAAAATAGGAAGTGTGGGAAAGGCCAGAGAGCTGGTAGGGACTGATGAGTGAGTAGAAACCCGTTTCCCACCTGACTTAATCCCAGTTAGTGGTAGCTAACCCTGCTCCTTAGTGTTCACTCCCTAAGCTCTTGCTAGAACAAAACGCATTCAGCACAGGTGGTCTCTTAGCAACCTTGGTCCCTGTGTCAAAGCACATTAAAAAGGTTTTATTGCATAGTGAGATAGTATACAAAGTGGAGGAGCAGAGAGGCTGCTAAAATTACTTTCAAAGAAGTCAGGAAGATGTCAAAGAGCGGACTTCTGAAAATATGACACTTTAATTTTAATTTATCACAGATTTGTGCAGCTAAACACTGAAATTTTAACAGATAGGTTAAGCTGAATTCTAGGGTTTTCCTGGTAGGGCAAACATTCATCATGTCTTTTAAACAATACTTCTCAGGGGGTGGGGGAATGGGAGAAATGTTGTTGAAAGATACATACAACTAGTAAGAAAGTTCTAAAGACCTAATACCCAGTACAGTGATTATAGACAAAAAAACTATACTATAAACATTAAACTTGCTAAGAGACTAGGTTTTAATTGTTTTCAACACGAGAAGAAATGATAATTATGTGATGTGACAGAGGTATTAGCTAATACTACTATGGCAATCATACTGCAATATAAAAGTATCAAATCAGTATGTCCTACACCTTAAACTTATGCAGTGTTATAGGTCAAACACAACTGAATCAAAAAATCCCCTAAAAATTATTTTAAATATATTTGCTTAATATCTTCTATGACAGCATACAAAACTTCACCGTCTACGAAAGACCATAGTTCATGTGATTGTATGTCTGCTATAAATTCTTTTTTTTAATAAAGATTTTATTTATTTATTTGACACAGAGAGAGAGGAAACACAAGCAAGGGGAGTGGGAGAGGGTGAAGCAAGCTTCCCACCGAGCAGGGAGCCCGATGCAGGGCTCGATCCCAGGACCCTGGGACCATGACCTGAGCCGAAGGCAGACGCTTAATGACTGAGACACCCAGGCGCCCCATGTCTGCTATAAATTCTTAAGGTTTAAAATTTTGTATCACTTTTATGAACAAATTAGAAAGTGAAGGAGTAAATTTATTACAAAAGACCAGGCTATAAAATTTAGGAATAAATGGAAGATTATTTATCCAATAAAATGATGGTTATTACAACTATGAAATAATAAAAACACTACTTAGAAAATTATGTTTAAATATTTACATATGATTAAAACCCTTACCTTACGACCACCCATTACACTCCTAGGTATATACTGGGTGCATGGATATCCGCACCAGGACACACATTGTTCATAATATTCTCCACTTAGAAACAACCCGAGTGCTGCATGGAGCACTGGGTGTTATGCACAAACAATAAATCATGGAACACTACATCAAAAACTAATGATGTAATGTATGGTGATTAACATAATAAAAAAATTCTCAAAAAAAAAAAGTCATAAAAAGCAAGAAAAAAAAAAAAAGAAACAACCCGAATGCCCATTAGCAGATAAATAGATAAATTCATATAATGGAATACGACACAATACTGAAAATTAAGCTACAGCTACAAACAAAAGCAGGGGTAAATTTTACAATCATAATATTGAAGTTTTAAAAAAAGCAAGGCACCAAAAGGGCGCATGGGTGGCGCATTTGGTTAAAGCAACCAACTCTTGGTTTTGGCTCAGGTCATGATCTCAGGGTTGTGAGATTATGCCCCCTCGGGCTCTGCACTCAGTATGGAGTCTGCTTGAGATTCTCTCCCTCTCCCTCTGCCCCTCCCCCTGCACCCTATCTCTAAAATAAATAAATCCTCTTTTAAAAGTGTGCAGTTTAGGGGTGCATATGTATGGCAACAGTGTAGGAGGTAAATTTATCAAGAAAAGCAAGGGATTGGCTACCATACATCAGGATGGGGTGACTTCAGTGAGGGTAAGGGAGGGGATAGGCGGGATGAGGAGCTGCCAGCACTGTTTAATTTCTTGTCCTGGGTGGTGGTTACATTGGCAATCACTTTATAACCACTTGTTAGACTGTACATATAAGCTTTATGTGCTTTTCTGCATGTATGTGAAACTTCACAACTGAAATATGAGAAAAAAAAACCAGAAATATCTACAAACGATCACAGAGGCCAAGTTTGGAAGGAAGGACTATATGTGATTTTTTTTATCCTTGCTGTTTCCATTTCTTGATTTTCATTTAAAAAGACATTGCTTGCTTATATAACTTTAGAAAATAAAGAAACTAGTTTCAAAATTGCCAGTCCTCTTCCTTCTCCATATATACAAAATTGACGTATACTGATTTTATTTTGCCAGACCAATCATTTAAACAAGTGTGAACTTGGGAAAATTAGATTTATCCATGAAACATTACAAATTACATATTTTCAATTAAAATGTTTCACTGATAAACTTAACTTTTCTTGAGTTCATTTTAAGTCTCTTTTGCTAAAGAACATGTTCTTGTCTCGTTCAAAATGCTCATGATCAACAGGAATATGGGTGGTTCCTGTTTGGTTCTTCAACTTGATGATAGATCTGCTTTTAGATCTAAATCATTGGAAGGACACAGACTTGTATCATCACAAGCTTATTAACGTGCTCAGATTTTACTGTGGATTAAAATTATGAGTGTCACTGCACTTTGATTTATGGTTTGTTTAATTCTTACTTAGCTGGACACTTTGTAATCAGGTGTTTTTTTCTTTGGGATTGGAGGGACATTCTTTTTTGGGGGAAAAGCTATTTAGAAGCAGCAGTTTTCAGGGGAAGAAATGATTCCTAGTGTTTTTTATTGGATACAACATGCACCAAAAATACAAATTTCAAACAAATTAGGACACTTTTAAGAGTATGATAGAACATACTGAGCGTGACTATTTCAAGACCATGGTCTTATCTTGAATGTAGTATTTAAAAATCATAACTAAAATAACCTCCAATTTCTGATATAAGACATCCCAGATTATTTTGGGCCTAATAATAGTTCATGTCGAAATTTCAGATGACTGCAAATAATTTATTGTCTCATTTGCAATGCTTCTACCTACCTTTCTTTTCCCTATTTCCAGAAGGCACTGGGAATCAATTTATTATTTTATAGAATGTTGTACTGAAAATACTCTCTTATCTAGTTTTTAAGATTTATATTTATTTTGTCTTTTGACTCCAGGAAGAGTCCAAATAATCTAATTCAAAGTGACCCGTTCATTGTTTATCGAGTGGTTGAATAGTGGTATCCCACAAAGGAAGCTGGACAAATGGAGAGTAGCAATAAACTTTGGTCTCTGGGAGTTGAATTTCACTGTATTCCCTGTTCTTCCTCTTGCCATCAGCTTGTAGGCTCTTGCCTTTAAAACCTTTACAATCTTGTTTTTATATAAAATGGGGCTTCTCAAATCAACTCTGACTTCTGCAACCATAAGAAGAGTGGATTTGCTAAATGGCTTGCCCCTCCCCGCTGTGAGACCTCACCATTTTTTCAATTTCTCTCAACCTCTATTATTTCCCCTCATTAGGCATGGATTCTTGTCAAGACAAAGAACAGAACATACTTTGGAAAGCCTCCTTTTCAGTCAAAAGAAAAACACTTTTCAGTGGATTCAAGTTTGTAGTCTTAAACTCTTGAGTCATACTTCAAAAATATTTCCTTTTTTGACAAGAATTTGTTCCTCCTACTCTTGTTTCCATCAGTATCTAATGGTCAAGATAATATTGAACAAAGTTCCCTAGAAACACATGTTGGAAAATGACACATAATTGAAATCTGTCCCTTTTTACCTAATAGGTCATTCAAGTAAAGTACAATGATTACCATTTATTGAGGGGCTAGCATGTGCCAGGCTGTGGTTATGTGCTTTTAGAACATGGGGCAATTACCCAAGGCCACTCTGTGTTCTGTGCTGGATCCTAGATTCTACTAACCCAGGACTCCAGGTGGCACCATCTTTCAACTACATAGATTTATTAATATTTTCAAACAAAAAGTTGCTTTTGAAAAGATCTGTATTACCATGGAAATTGACCATACTGAAATGGAAATATCCACATGTAATTATTAACCACCATTCTTCCTCTTTGGTCCTGGCTCCTTTGTGTGTCTGTGAAAGACTGGTTGAATAATGTGAAGGACAGTCTTGCAATGACTCTTCTGGGAGAGATAACCCCGAATTTGCTGAGATATCTATACAACAGCCAGCTGTTCATTTACTCACATCAAAATAATCTGCTCTTTGTAAATGGAACATTCACAGACCACCAATGTGAGCTTACTCTAGCAACCAGGTTTGCTGA
Source organism: Mirounga leonina (assembly GCF_011800145.1). Lineage (NCBI taxonomy): Eukaryota > Metazoa > Chordata > Mammalia > Carnivora > Phocidae > Mirounga > Mirounga leonina. The sequence goes on from NW_023270244.1 coordinate 1,732,838, forward strand.
AAGTACAGGTTTTTTAAATCTATTTATTAGCTTTTTTATTTGCAATTTTATTCTTGTTTATTATTACTTTGTTATCTACCCACTGATCAGCATTTGACTGACAAGTTTTTCCCTTTGACCTCCTTAACATTAGCTGAAGAAATAACAAGAATGTTTTCAGGACATGGTGGTTGAACGATGGGTCTGGAATCAGACTGATGGGGTCTCACTCAGATCTGCTACTTACCATGAGACCTTGGACAAGTTACATGAACTCTCTGTGCCTTAGTTAGCACTTCTATAAAATGGGGATGAAAATAATAGTACCTATTTATTAGGGCAGTATGAGAATTAAACGAGATGATATTGTGCTTAGCAAGTACACATAATAAGCAATGGTAAATATTATTATAATTATAATCTAGCATATTACTTCCTAGATAGTATCCTTGAATGAGTCATTCTTCTCGGCTCTCTTTAAACACCTAAGCACACAAAATTGTCACACACCTTTGAAACCCAGTGTTACCTCTTCTGTGATCTAGCCTGACTTCCTCAGGCAGAATTTAAGCCAGCTTGTCTGTACCATATTTCAACTCACTACACTGTTTTATGGTTGTTTACATATACCACCCCATAGACTGCAGATGTCTTACTAGAAAGTAAGGATGGCTTTACCCACCCTGGATCCCAATGCCTCACAGTATCTGACATCAATCCATTTTCAACAAATATTGCTTTTATAACTGCATGTAAAGTGGAAGCTTTTTCAGAAGACCGGAAGGTCATTTTGTTTAAATGACAATTACAACAGGAAAAACACATATATTAAGTCTACCTTTTTTAGCAAATATTTAAAAAGTAAAATCCCAAAGTTGGGTGCTTTCTATATGGAAAATGTCTCTTTTAAAGTTTATGTTCAATAAAATTATCTTTTAGAAACTTCAGAAATCATATGGGAGTTATGTCTTGTTGTTTTTGCTTCTGTATTTGTTTTTTGCTTGTAATTAGGGAACCAAGACAAGTTGCTGGTAGGCAACAAAAATTTGGCACCAGCAATATGGGATTTTAGGATAGGAACGTCCTGTTAGGATGCCTACAGTTTCTACGGCATAATGAAGACTTGTCCCCTGAGGACTCTAGAAATGGACGCTGGTGTGGCAGGCCAGGAGACTCTTCAAATTTGAGTCATTCAAAAGTTAACTAAAAACTCAGGCCTATTCAAAAGTAAATGGATTTTGTGCGTTATGTAAGTTTCTAAAATTTGAGTTCAAATTGCACTTTTTGAACTAGTTAAGGCCCCATTAGATTCTGCCCAAAGCTGAATTATGTGAGAAAGTAAATTTAACACAGATCTGAGAAATTAATTCATCAGTGATACGAGTCTTGTATGAGAGAAAGCTTGTTGAATGAGAATCATAATAATGGCATGTGGCTTTACACTTAAATGATTGCCGGCATGATCGTTGTACCTTGTTTCCTGCTTGAGATAGGATTTCAAAGAGATTTTTCTCTTTCCAGCTAAGGAAAAACAACAGTAGTGAAAGGTCTGAAATACGACAGAAACGTTGGCACTGGAAAAGATATTTGCGATTTGGAAACTTCCCAGTGGACCAACGAGGCCCAGAGAAGGTCAGGAAGTATAGCGATTTGTCTGGGGCTCCACAGCTACACTTCTTCACAACCACCCATCACGATGGCCTCAGCCATTTTTTGACATTTGAGATAAATTGGATTCTGCATTTCACTCGCTTATTGGGAGACATTCTACCTTCATCACCTCCAACTTCTCTGATTCGGGCCAAGGTCAGACCAAAGAGTCCAAAATAAAGGAAGTCACAAGCGAAAACTGAAACACTTGGCAGGTCAGAGCTTGACAAAGTGGACTTCAACTGAGGACAAAAACATGTGCTTGGTCACAGATGGTCAGTCAGCAAAGTGGAACAAGGAGCGAGCATAGGTTTTAGAGCCAGACCGAGCTGGTTTTAGATCCTGGTTCCAGCTGGTGTGGCCCTGTAGCCTCAGACCTGGCACTTAACCTCACCTGCTACCCAGAGATAATATTGGTCTTGCAGGGAATTGAAAGGATTTTATTCGCAACTATCACTAGGAAGGGCCTACAAATGCTTTGATTTTAATCACATAAAACCTGATACCATGAGTAATTAGCACTCCTATTTCCTTAGTGGGAGAAACTGAAGAGCAGAGATGTTAAATAAACTAGTTCAGGTCACACGCCAGGGATAACCGGGGATTTGAATGAAGGTCTGTCTGGCTCCACAGCCTTCGCCACTGGGGTATCTCAGGATCGGTAAAAAGGGAAGCCAAGAGCCCAGCATGCTGCCTGGTGCTTGAGCAAACAGTGGTTGTTACAGTGAAGCAGCGAATCAGAAACATGGCCACTTCCCCGCCACCCAATGCGGGGGAAAGAGAAGAGTAGTGACTCGGATGGATGAGAGCAAACAAGTGGATCTAAAGGTGGCAAGGGGAAGTGGAGGCAGGCGTGCAGGCGTGTGGGCTGGATTACCTGGCAGCACTCACGGGGGTCCCCCCCAAACCCCCCCGGGGGCTGGGGGGCTCCCCGACCTGCGTGGATCTCCTCTACTTCTCTTCAACTGTCCCTCTCATGCTTTCTTTCTGGGTCAATGCCTGTGTGGGTGGGGCCTTCCCAGGCCATCTTGACCATGCCTCGAATGTTGTAAGTAAATATCTTGCCCTAAAATGAACCATTTTTCTACACATGAACAAACATCTCCTCTTAATCACCCACTGCCAAGACTTCTGAAGGTTGAGATTTCCCACGGGCACATTCCTGCCCCAAATAGGAGATTGTGCATTGCCCCCAAGAAGACATAAATTGCCCAGTTACAGGCACTTAACATTAAGAAATCTTCTGGAACCAAAATAATCAAAATGTTATCAACCTGTCAGGTTCCCCAACTCTCTCCATGAATCACAGCTGTTGTGCCCTCTTACAGGGCCAGATGAACTGCCCAGAGCCTGGCTGGGGACCAGCTCTGCAAGGTTTCGGGAGGAAGCCCCAGCACAGGTTTGTCCTGCCTTGGTGTAAGGAAGCAGGAGTGAGACTGAGGGTGTGTGTTTGTGAGGTCTGTGTTTTTTATCTGCAGAATTCATACAGCCAAGCAAGGGCCACTCCAGGCTGGGGGCTGGTGAGTGGAAGAGAGTGGAGACTGTCTGGGCCTGTTGGAGTTCTAAACAGCACCTGGCAAAACTTTTCAAACGACTTTCTGCAACACACAACCTGCATAAACTCCCTGGTGGCAATTTTGGATTCATTAAGGTACAGATTTTATTTCTGAAACCAGTTAAGTGTTTTATGGAGTCAAGTTTAGCTGAGAAGGTAGATGGCTAGGGGGAGAACAGAATCTTAAGTTAAATGGAAGTCTGCGACCTTTTTAAAGACAGAATTGTATTTCCAGCATTTAACACAGGCCTTAGAAGAAAATAGGTGCTCAATAAAAAGTAATTGGGGGCGCCTGGGTGGCTCAGTTGGTTAAGTGTCTGTATTCGGCTCAGGTCATGATTTCAGGGTCCTGGGATCAGGCCCCATGTCAGGCTCCCCACTCAGTGGGAAGTCTGCTTCTCCCTCTCCCTCTGCCCCTCCCCCTGATCATGCACATATGCCTGCTCTCTCTCTCAAATAAATAAATAAAATCTTGAAAAAAAACAAAAAACAAAAAGTAACTGGGGATGTACGGGTAGAGGGCTGAGGATGAGATGCAGCTTTTACGGTGCTGTTCTTCTATGCCTCGCTAGCTCATTACTTAGAAGGTGAACCTTGGGAAGAATGCTGAAAATCCCTGAATCATTTTCTAAAAATTTACAGCCTTCCAAAGGGAAGTCTAACCAGCAATGCTCGTTTTGGGGGGATCATTTTTGGGTGTGAAGGCCCTGTGGAATCTGGGCCCTATCTGTCTTCTGTCTGTGCATCTCATGTACCATGGAGCAGCCCGTTCTGACTTGTGCCCGAGTTACTCACAAAATGACTTCTTTCTCCTACTATATTCAGAGCTTACTGATGCCTTGCTAACCTAGCACGATGTTTTGCACGCAGTAGGAATTAAATAAATGTCTGCATAATCAAAGCTTGTGGAGGAAAGCAAAAATCTCATCTCCTGAGTTACAGGGGGACACTTTGGGAAGCAGGTACTCTTTGAGACAACCCTCCTGTCTGTCTCCTCCAGGCACAGAATTAATCTAGCAATGAGGAGGAACCAGTCCCTTCTAACCATAGAAACACATAACCAAAAGACAAATTTTAGAACACTGGTAAAGCAGGCAAGTTTATGAAAATACTAGCTTACACTTTGAAATTTTCTGGGAGGTTTGTCATCTTCTTTGATCTTAGCTGTAGCCTAATGTCCTGAACTGCTAACCATATGCCCCAGCGTCGACCTCCACACAGCCTGCCCATCCTAAAGATGAAACCAATTATTGTCTCTACCATTTAGTTTTTTAATTCTTTCTTTTTTTTTCTTCCAAGATTTAATTTAATTTAAATTCAAGCTAGTTAACATATAGTGTAGTTCTGGTTTCAGGAGAATTTAGTGATTTATCACTTACATAAGAGTGAGTGATACCCAGTACTCATCACAACACCTGCCCTCCTTAATGCCCGTCACCCATTTAGCCCAGCCCCCGCCCACCTCCGTCCATTGTCTCTACCATTTAGATTAATGTTTTCTGTTAAAGACCACATTGGGGGCTCTAGATTTGAGTGTGAAACAAACAAGAGATAACTAAGAAGATTCAGGAGAAATTCAAATGAGGGATTTCATAAATAATGTTAGTATACTTGGCCACTTATATACATTATGAGTAAACCCCATTCCCCTATAAAAGAGGTCATTATGACTCTCATTTTACAAATGAGGAAACTGAGGCCCAGAGAGGTTGAGTGCTTGCTTAAACTCACACAACTGGTTAGTGCTCCAGGCCAGGGCTCCATACCAGGCCAGCATCTGCCTCCTTCCAGTTCGCTGTAATGCCTCCCTTAAATGTGTTATTTAGAAGCCTGATGCACATGTTCAAGAGCATGGAATATAGGTAACAAAAGCAGGAAGCTGCGTTAGTCCCCGGTCCTGAAGAATGACTGGATTGTCTGGTTTCAGCTGAGCTCACAAGGACCGAGCAAGTCCTCCTTTTCCAGACAGAAAACACAGTGACCTACTTTTCAGGACTCTCAGAAGCAACCATTATGAAGGAGGCTGCTAAGAAAAGCCTTCGGCAAAGAGAAAACAAGAAAGCGATGAACCACTGGAACAAGGCAGGTGCCCTGTCTGAATGGAAGCTCCAGCAGGGGAGACCGACAAGACCCCCATCTCCGGTGCAGCCCTCCGTGCATGTACTTGCCCTGGGTGAGAGTTCTCTCCACAATCACTGGAGCGGCGGGAATACCAAGCATGCCACCAGGTGTGGTCAAGTAATTTAGGAATTATTAATCCCTTGCTTCTTCTCCTGCCTTTACTTAGCCAGAAGGAAATGAGAGATTGTAAACACTGTAAATTCTAATTCGTTCATCTGTCGTGCAAGCGCCTCATACAGATTGGAGGGAGGTTGAAGCAGAGTGAGGGAAATTGGCTTTAGGAATCTAAGTTTTGGCTTACTATATTCTCCCCCTACCAGAGGCAAACAGGAGTTATGCTAAACTTTCCTCCCACATCGACACTGTAAAATGCCATATAGTTTAAAGAGCCAAACTTACTGTTGAGGGACTCGATAATTGAAGTCCAAAGTCAAGGAGATGATCTCTCTTCTCTTTTGTGAAAAACACCATATGCTCTTGGGTGGATCAGGAGACTCGCTGGGCTGTTATTAATAACTGGCTTACAGCCTTATGAAGAAACATGAGCCAGACTGTCATGGGAGGATGCAAGTGGAAAGGAAGGAACTGACAGGCACAGGTGGGATAAATTATAACAAAAATATACTTAGGCCCATATAGGAACTCAAACAACCCGTGAGAAGGGGACCAGCTCCCCCTCCCCAGCAATCAATAGAACCTTATGTCAAATGTTCTAAGAATTAAACAATAACTAATAAGAATACTGTTTTACTCTCTGGGAGAACACCATGACTCATTTAGTGTTATATTATCCTTTGTTCTTCTGAGTGATTCTTTTCCATGGATATCTGAATACAAATTTATACATTTTGCCTGGTTTACTTTGACTTCCCCCTGTTTTTAAAATATATAAACAAATGGATCTTCAAATGCACATTATCATTTTGAGATTTATTTACCTGTGAGCATATCACTGTCTCTCCCTTAAGGAACCCAAAACAATTCCTGGCAAAGTGTATGTATGTGTATGTGTTGGGGGAGGTCTCGGAATAGTATCACACAAGGAAACTGTAGCATTGAAGTCTGAAGAATAGAAGCGGCATCACAACTTGGTTACTTGTTGCAGTGGTTCTCCTTTTGAAAAACTGTATTTCAAAAAAAGTCCAAAAAAGATATATGCCTCCCCTGCCCTCAACAACTGATGTTAAATTGTTTGGATCATTAACAGCATGCTTTCAGACCTAAATTATATTAAACTCCTTGGCTCTGCCTGTCTGTCTGAGGTGTTAAAAGGAAACCAACCAATCGTTAGACAATGTTATTGAAATACCGAAGAATACAAACTGAAGGGGAAAAAATCTTGCCAAATCGCCTCATTCTTAAGGTTCTAGCTACCTGTCACCTTGGCTCAGGCCTGGTAACTGTCCTTTTTCCAACTAAACCCTTTTCAACCAAATCCTGGGGGTGGGGGGAAATCAAAACACCTCACTACAAATAGTGAGGTGCTATTTTGCTGAGGCAACTGTTAAAAAGAGAAAGTAATACACCACTGACCACCAGTTTAAGAGATGGGTAAGAGGGAAAGGATTGGTACAGGGCCTTAATTTTTTTTTTCATACACTGATCAGTTACAATTCTTGAGTACCCACTGAATATATATATGTTTACAGAACACACTCATGTACTATTGTAAATACATGCTGTACATCATAAAACACAAGTGGAAATTTTTAAAAGATGAAATTTAAAAACAGACATTCTAATATTGTCTTAACACTCCCTCAAGGGTCATTTTGACCCATGCCTGCGGCCTGAAGTTCCCACTCTGCAGATGACAGGGGAGTGGTTCCGAGCCCTAGCTCCATCACTTACTACCACTTATTGTGGGTTGAATCGTATCCCTCAGAAAGATATGTTCAAGTCCTACCTCCCAGGACCTGTGAATGTGGCCTTATTTGGAAATAGGACCTTGCTCATATAATCAATTGAAGATGAGCTCTTCCTGGATTAAGATTGGTAATACTGGGCCCTACCCCAATAACTGGTGTCCTTAGAAGAGAAGGCAGTTTGGATCCAGAGAGGCACACAGTGAGGACACCCCTGTGACAAAGCAAACAGAGACTGGAATGGTATGTCTACCAGCCAGGAACCCCGAGGACTGCTGGCAGCCACTGCAGGGATGACAACACGAGGAAGAATCCTGCCCGAGTGACTTCAGAGAAAGGAGGGCCTTGTGGACACCTGGATCTTGGACTTTCAGCTTCCAAAATGGAGACGATACATTTCTGTTGCTTTAAGCCACCAAGTTTGTGGTCATTTGTCCTGCAGCCCTAGGAAATGAATATATTAATTATGTGATATTAGCAATGTGACATGAGTAATGTTATGTATTCTTCTTATTCCTCAGTTTCTTCATCTGTAAAATGGCAACCGAAATGTAATCAGGTTGTTTCCAGAAATAAGTGACATAAGGCATGCCCTGTCCTCAGCATGGTGCCAGGAACATGCAAACAATAGCTTACACTTAGGGAAGCTTTATGAGTGAGGACAGGGCGGCGGCGGGTGGGGGGGTGGGGGGGGGCTAGCCAACTTTGGTGGAGCACTCCTTCAAAAACTCACCACTGGAAAACTTGTTGGGGGGGTGGGTGGAGGGAGGGGAGCAGGGGCAGGGGCGTGATAATGTTGGGCTCCACCTGAATCCTGTGCTCCTGAACTTCCTCACCACTTTGTGTTCCGGGAAAAGGTTTACAGCAAAGAACCACCCTTCTTCAAATGACTTAGATAAGACTGGTGGATAACTCCCTTGTTCATCTACCCAAGGCCAGACACAGACCCTCTACATTCCCACTCTGTCTCATAAATGGTCAGCTTAACCCCACAGTTTGTCCCCACTGACCAATCTGAACAAAATACTCACTAACGTGTCTTGACCAAACTCTACTCAGGCTTCTCTCTCCAGACAGTCCCCTGAACTTTGACTCACCTGCATCAGAATACAGAACAGCCCTTCCTTACCGAATTTTTCAAAAACTAACTGACCACAGACATTCTCTGATCAATTGTCTAATCATACACCCTCTCACCTAATTGTGGACACCCAGTCCTTTCAGCTTTGTTTACTCCTCTTTATAAAAGAAAAAGCCATTTTCGGCCTGACCTTTGAGATGCTTGTAGATCTTGTGATCAGAGTGTTATCTGAATTGCAATGGGGCCCCCTCCCCATATTATGTCTCTTCTCTTCTTAATAACTTAAAATGTTTTTAATTGTGGTAAAATATGCATATCATAAACTTTACCATCTTAATCATTTTTTTTTAAAGACTATTTATTTATCAGAGACAGAGAGAAAGAGCAGTGGGGGGCTGCCAGCAGAGGGAGAATCAGGCTCCCCACTGAGCAAGGAGCCTGAGGTGGGACTCTATCCCAGAATGCTGGGATCGTGACCAAAGCCGAAGGCAGACACTTAACCAACTGAGGCACCCAGGCGTCCCTCATTTTAATTATTTTTAAGTTTGCCATTCAGCAGTGTTAAGTGTATTTACACTGTTGGGCAATAGAGGTCCAGAACTTTTTCATTTTGCAAAACTGAAACTCCATACTGTCCCCTCTCCCTTCACCCTCCCCCCTCCCCCAGCCCCAACCCCTGTCAACCACCTACAATAGTCTTTTTAAACCAAGTCTCTCCTTACCTGAATCTGGATTTGTTTCTCTTTGACAGTTTTTGGGCGCCATGTCTTGTATCGATGCTGACCATCTGTCGGGTCCCTCCGTCTCCACCCCGGTATTCATGCTGGCTTCTCGGACTCTGTGTCCTGGGGATATAGGATCCATGATGGTGAGTGGATCCAGTGCTCTGGCCATTTTTGTGTTGTAACACTTCAAGAAGCTACACTGATTCTTTCAGGCAAAGAGAACTTTCTCTGGCTCTTCAGCGAGGCTTCTTCAGTTTTTCCTCTGTTTCTCTAGCGGTTTATTTTGTAAGAAAGTTCCCTCAGCTCCTCCACTGAGGTTTGAATGAGGGGGATTGGGATTGTGCAAGGAGCATTAGAGGAATAAGACAACTAGTATCTTTTCTGTCTTCTGTAAGGTCTTATATCTGATTTAATCATCTAATCCCATGGGTTACTAGCTAGCTATATTAGTTTCCCTGGGCTGTCATAATAAAATACCAGAACTAGTGGGCTTAAAACAATAGAAATGTGTTGTCTCACAGATCTAGAGGCTAGAAGTCTGGAATCCAGGGGTCTAGGATGGGGCCGGGGGGGTGGGGAGGCATGTGTCCTCCTCGGGAGGCTGTAGGGGAAGAGCCCTTCTTGCCCCACCCTGGCTCCACATGGTCACCTTCTCCCTGTGTGTCCCTATCTTCTCTTCTTATAAGGGCACCAGTCATGTTGGATTATGGCCCACCCAATGACCTCATCTTAACTTGCTTACCCCAGCAAACGAACGCCCCGTTTCCATGTAAGGCCACATTCACAGGTACCAGGTTAGCTCATCAACATGTCTTTGGAGGGGACACAATTTGATCCAGAACAATAATTCTCTCTCTGGCACTCCCCTCCTCTTCTCCCTCTCTCTACAAGCTTTGCCACGATGGCACTGATTCAGGTCAAGATCTTCAGTAATGGCCACATTTTCCTAAAGAACACTTGGAACTTGAGTGACCTCTTGAGGAAATGAGACAACTCCTCAGTCTGGCCCTCACCTGAAATCTTCCTTCCTGTCATTCCCTGCCCCTCGTGGCTCCTTCTTCCTCCTTTTTACTAAGTCTGACCCTCCTTTAAATTCCCTTGAATTGTTGGATCTGTTCCCCTTCAAAACCCTTCCCTCCTCCACCCCTCTATCTCCCCTCAGCTCCTATAGTCCCTGGAGCTCAAGGTGGCCCTCCCCTTTTCAGGATTCTCAAGGGGCTCAAGGAACACAAGAGCAATCACCCGAGGCTGAAAAAACGACCTGGACACAGATGGGATATTTAAGACACTTAGATGGGCTTTGGAGACACCCAGAGGGCCTTTGGTCCTCCTCAGCCCTTTGTCCAAAATTTAGTCCACAGCTCAGAAGATGACATCTCTCTCCCTCTCTCTTTCTCAAAAAAAAAAAAAAAAAAAAAAAAATTAGCCTTGAATGAGACTCTCTGGGAGAAACAATCACCGAGAGAAGTAATACAAGGTATCCAGGATGTGCACTTGTTAAGGGAAAGGAGAGTAGATTTGTCCTAAAGTAATCACTGGGTGTTTAAGAAGGGGGAGAGGGACATATAGGACAAAATCTGAATGGATACAGAAAGTTGTAAAGTTTCAGAGAAAGGGAATTTTATTTGTCATGGTCAATGTTGGCCAAAGTTTGATGGGCTTATTTATAAGTTTTTCTATAAAAGAGCTTTAGTATCAGGGCACCTGGGTGGCTCAGTCAGCTCAGGTCATAATCCTGGGGTCCTGGGATCGAGCCCCACATCAGGCTCCTTGCTTGGCAGGAAGCCTGCTTCTCCCTCTCCTCTCCACTTGTGCTCTCTCTCATTATCTCTCTCTCTCTCAAATAAATAAATAAAACCTTAAAAAAGAAAAGAGCTTTAGTATCAAATATTATACTAATGCAAAACTAAATTTTGTCTCTGCTAAATGAATGAAATCTTCCTACTTTGGGAAATAGCTAAAGTTCTTTACGATCATGTTACCTCTATTTATTTATTTGTTTGTTTGTTTGTTTATTGAGAGGGTGGGGAGGGGCAGAGGGAGAGGGAGAGAATCTTAAGCAGGCTCTATGCCCAGCGCAGAGCCTGATGCGGGGCTCGATCTCATAACCCTGAGATCATGACGGAGCCACCCAGGTGTCTCATACCTCCTTTTACAGGTGTCTCATACCTCCTTTTATTTTTTAATCTTTTTTTGTCACTTTGATTTTAGATTGATCTTATTTTGTTTTGCCTGCCACAGGAACAAACAAATTTCCTTGCCAGTGCATTATTTTTTTTAATGAACTCCTATCAGATCTTTCACTTTTGAAAATTATCATCAATAAGCTAACCACAACCACTTTAAGTCTTTTGTGATCTACAGAGAGTTTGTTTTATTCTGATGCTTCCCTTAACACATTTGCAAATCAGCTACAGGCCAGAGTGCTTTGACTTTGACAAAGGATGGTCTCAGAACCACAAGGGAAAGGGCTCAGCCAAGTACCCTTAAGCACAGGCTTCTAATGTCATTGCTTAAACAATTTTGAGACCATACCACTGGACTGAGTCAGGATTTCCAGCACTAACAAGGAAATTAATGGGTTCATGGGACTGCTAATCCAAGATGGAGTAGAACAAGAATTACACAGAACTGAGTAAACTGATGAGGGATGATTTGGGTTTGGGTGGTTGTTTTTTTTTTTTTTTTTTGAAATTTTACTAATACTTTAATATTCTGTTTTCTGGATATAAGGAACTCCTTTGCCTTTTCTCTTAAACTACCTACAATTTTGAAGTCTATGCTTTTGAAAAAATAGAAATGAAACATTCTAAATGAAACATTTCTAATGAAACGTTATCTTTTTCTCTTTGTCTGATTCCTCGAGAATTTGAAAACTCTTACTGAGTATTCTTATTTGCATGGCAATATAACTATTTGCATAGGTTCAACGAGAATCTGACCTCTTTATTAATAGGATATAATAGAAAACATTGGTTATACAACAAAGGCTTTGTCCAGAATGTTATATTTGAGAATGAATTAGGTGTGACCAGTTAGTTTTGAGGAAATAAGGTTGAGTTTTTAGAGCCAGTGTTTACGAAGCCCTCTTGCGAAAACCAGCCCTTGATATCTGGCTTACAGCATTTGCAGACTTACAGAGGAGTAAAATGTTCTTTTCCTGACAAGCTCAGGATATGGGCTATTTGAGGGACGTTGAGAAGAGAGGAATTCACCCAAATCTATGCGTAATGCAGGTGAAATCTGATGGTGAATTCTTGGCTTGACTTTCGAGCCTCAAGAAACTTTTAGAAGTCCATTCTGAGATTTCTTATGAAAACTTCCAGCAAAGCAAACTTAAAAAGGCCTGTACATTAAATCATCATTCTTGCTGCACCTCTGTAAATAATCAGGTTATATCTAATGAGACTAGCTTTATTTTATGATTAAGAATGATCTTTCTTTGTGATTATCTTTGATACAAAGAGGGATAACTCTAGAGAGAATTTTTGTGTTTCAGTGGAAAACAGTAGCAAAACCTGTGGATTATCAGATTCTGGCCCTGTTCATTGTTTCTGAGCCAGTCTGAGTCTCTTTGTAAATTGCAGATAACTGATGGATATGAACTCCTGTAAACTGAATTAGATCCTATCATCTTGCACACATCGTCAAACCTTGTTAAATTTTCGCTTCTTTTATTTTCCTTCAGAATCTGTCTACAACCATCCGAACTAACATTTCCAATTTTTCTCCCTCTCTCTTGCCGTGACATCACCAAGAACTAAAATACGACTGACCAGATCCTGCTTGGGACTTTAGGTTGCCTCATCATTGGCTTTTTTTCCCCAATATCTGAGGAAGTACTGCAATCGAAAGCCTCTATAGACCTCAAAAGACAGACTCTTCCCCACCGCAGCCCATGCATGGGCCAGATTTCTCCCTGGAAAGGCACTGTCTGGGCTACCAAAGAAATCTGGCAAAATGCTCAGGTCATGTGTGCCTTTATATACAAGGCAACCAAGACCATGGACAGCATTTCCAAGAGCACTGACATCTTAGCTTCAACAAACTCAATGAGCAGTGCTGGATTACCACCTGCCTCTCAGAATCTACTGGAATAGACAGCCCCAGGATGCAACTCCTGGCTCTTTACCTAAAATAACTATTTATATTAACATTTCTCTATTTCACTCTAGTCATCTTTCTCTTAAAGTGCCTGATCAGTGGGATTCTAAATCAACTGATCTTATCCACTACCTCTCAGTAGATGATTTAACTGATTTTGCAGAAACAACACCAATGAGAGTCTTCAGGAGACTATTTTTTAGATGATTTTTCCACTCAGGAGATTTAAGCCCACCTCTGAGTTGTTCAACGATAAATGATATTTATTCATCTTGAACAAAAGAAGGGACTGACGTGGCGGCACCTGGGTGGCTCAGTAAGTTAAATGTCTGCCTTCGGCAGGTCCTGATCCCAGGGGCCTGGGATCGAGGCCTGGTTCAGGCTCCCCACTCAACAGGGAATCTGTTTCTTCCTCTGCCTCTGTACCTTCCCCTTGCTCGTGCTCTCTCTCTCCTCTCTCTCTCAAATAAATGAATACAATCTTTTTAAAAAAATAGAAGTTATAAAAAAAAAAGAAGGGACTGACAATGCTGAATTTTTAAAAATTTTTGATTGTAGTAAAAGACACACAACGTTAAATCTATCATCTTAATCATTTTCAGGTGTACAGTTCAGTGGTGTTAAACGCATTCACATTATTGTGCAACCAATCTCCAGAACTCTTTTTGTCTTGCAAAATTGAAACTTTATGCCCATTCAAAAATAACTCGCCACTCTCTTCTCTTCCCAACCTCTGGTAACCACTGTGCTACTTTCTGTTTCTATGATTTTGACGACTCTAGAGACCTTGTGTAAGTGGAATCGCACAGCATCTGTCTTTTGGCCACTGGCTTATTTTACTTATACAATTGTCCTCAAGATTCATGGGTATTGTAGCATGTCAGAGTTTCCTTCCTTTTTAAGGCTGAATAATATTCTATTAAATGCATTTACCATGTGTTGTTTATCCATTCATCCATCAGTGAATGATAATGTTGAACTTTATCTGAGCCCTATGTTCCTAGAAAACAGTAGTCAAGAAATCCCCCTACACTTCTGTATTCCAAAATGGCTTTCTGCAAAGAACCACAGTTCATGTGACTTAGATAAGACCCATGGATGCCCCTCTGTTTACCTAAGACAAGACCAGACACAGACTCTCCAACTTCCCCTTCCTTGTCTCATAAAATGATTAGCTGAATTGTTTGCCCCCACCAACCAATCTGGATAAAATATTGGCTAATATGACTTGACCAAACTTTAGTCAAGCTTCTCCCCTTCCCACAGGCCCATGAACTCTGATCCCCAGATCAGAATGCAGAACAGCCTTTCCTGACCACACCAGTCTGCAGAAACTTGAGACTCTTGCAGATCTTCTGTTCAGAATGTGCAATAGTCCGATCCCCCTATTGCAATAGTCTCAAATAAAATTTCTCCATACCTTAGTCTAGATGTGTTTTTATTTGACTGGGGTTAGTGAGAAAGTACTGAGAGTTGTACCACTAGATGCAAACTTTGAGGACCATGGCCGTGGTTCCAGCCTTTATGCAGATGATAATTTCTCAATCCCATTTTATAGGTAAGCAGGTGGAGCTATAAGAAGGCCAAAGGACATGCTGAGAGTCACAGTACCGCGACAGAGTGGGAATCTGGTGCTATCGCTGATTTCTTAAAAAATCGTGCCCTTTCCAGCATGAACATGCCTAATCTTGGTCAATGTTTGTAGATGATGAAAACATTCTCCAGTATTCTAAGAAAAGGGAAATGGATCCAAGAGTGAAAAAAATGAACAGAACACCCAGAGTTTAAAGGAACCTCTTTCAGTCTGTGGAAATGAATGAAAACCATCCAAATGAGAACAAGCAACGGCTATTTATTCAGAAGCTGCCCTAGCAAGGGAATCACAATCACTTACATTGGGCGGAGACTCAAAGGCAGGCAGAAGACTGGGAAAGTTTTACAGTGGATAAAAAGAAGGCCTCAGGTGTGCCCTAACTGGAGGCTGCAGGTTGGAGGCATGGGGAAGCTGGATGTAGGCTAACTAGAGGTGGGGAATCCTATGTGACTGATTAGGGATGCATATTGGCTTTCTCCCATTGGTCCTAAATTAGAAGTGGATACAAACACTAGGCAAGCTGTCCCTTACGGAGTCCTGGCTGTCTGGGGCTGTTGGCCACAAGGGTTATGAGTTGGCTTCCTGGACTGGTTACTGTTGTAGCAGGTTGGCTTTCTGGGCTGATTGCAGCAGGTTGTAGGTCAGAGTCTTACTTTTATAGATAGTCTGATCCTTGTATATTCATTCTCTCAGGTCTCTTGGGGACCCTGCATTCCTAAGAGGCCTTCATGCCAGCCCTGCAAATGATCCCACACTCAGACCAGGGATGGTGGCAAGAGGCTTGCCCTTTGCAGAGGAGAGAAAGCATGTAGTGGCTAAGTTCGCTTCAACTACCTTCCCCCCACCCCCACATTGTCCTTTTTTTTTTTTTTTTTTTTTTTTTTTCACTAAAAGGTGAAAATCAGGGCCTGAGCATCATCTCTGGTTTTCCAGGGCTCTCAGACAATTCACAGACTAAGACCCTCCTACTTGGCTTCTATGGCTTATGCGGTTCACAGAATCTCAGAAAATCCAAAGGACTTCAGCAGCCTCCTCACATGGCCCTTATAGTTAACAGACGGGGAGAGAGGTCCAGAGATTACAGTGTTTGGGTTCCAGTCTAATTCTGCTGAGATCTTCTTGAGGCAGTAGAGGGGACTGGATGTCCTCAAGGTGCTCAGCCAGTGAGTGAGATGAGTGAGTACACACACTACACATGTTCCCAGACCTCCCATGCGCTATCTCAGCTCTGAGCTCCTAAATGCTGCTCCTTCTTTCTAAAAAACCTATCCTTTTCCTAATTCCTCACTGTGAATTCCCTTTTGCCCCTCAGTTCCCCGTTGCAGTATTACCTCTAGGAATACTTTCCCACACCCTAGACTCCTCAGCACACACATACGTCCCTGCAGAGTGCCCTGTGCTCACCTTTCCTGGATAGTGCACACTGTTCTGCTCCAGGGCTTTTGGCCTCTTTTCCCCAAATAATCATAAGACCCTGAAGACCACCCCTCGACTTAGTTCCTGTTGTCTAATTCCTCATTCCTAACATCAAGCAGCCCCTATGACATGTGGAGGTGTGCAACACAGAGGGGGCACGCGGTGGAAAGACTTGACTGATGGAGGAGGCGTGCCAGGCCAAGTCCGAAAGGAGAGGTGGGAGTTTGCCCAGGAGTCAATGGGGGAAGCATTTGAGGCAGAGCTATGAAGAGGAGCAAAAGTTTGGGAGGATAGGGGGTGGATATGGGGAGGGTGAGAATGGCCTGCAGCTTGCATCGTTGGAGGAAAGGGACAAGGCGGAGGCAGTTAGACGTGGAACTGAGACTTGAGGGGTCAGGGGAGTGGGGGAGACAGGCTTCCAGCTGTGGAATGAATGAGTCATGGGGACGAAGGCCAGCATAGGGAATAGAGTCAGTGGTATTGTCTAGCGTCGTATGGTGACAGATGGTAGTCTCCCTCGTGGTGAGCACAGTGCAGCATATAGTGTTGTACGCCTGAGACTAATGCAACCTTGGGTCTCGACTATACGCAAGTTTTTACAAAAGGAGATTAAGCAGGGCTCTGTAAAAACCTTAATGTTCTGCTTCATCACATACTCGCAGTTTAACTCCAAGTAAGCAATTTAACCTCTCTATGCCTCACGTTCCCCCCTCATAAACTGAAGATCGTTAACAGTCATCCCCATGTAAAGTTGCTGCAAGGATTAAGTGGGTTCACATGCACCGAACACTTAGAAGAGCCCAGAGTAAGAACTACGAACATGCTTCCCAGTTTATATTATGTTAGACACTTCATCCCTTAGGCAAGAGGAGGCTAACACTTCTATTCTCAGCAAGGGCGAGATAAGGTCAGCTTTGTCCAGAAAGACAAAAGGAGGAGGGGTTGGAGCATCAAGACCGGAGGTCAGAAAAGCATCTGGGAAATCATTTCTTTTCTTTTCTTTTCTTTTTTTTTTTTAAAGATTTTATTTATTTGATAGAGAGAGACACAGTGAGAGAAGGAACACAAGCAGGGGGAGTGGGAGAGGGAGAAGCAGGCTTCCCATTGAGCAGGAGCCTGATGCGGGGTTTTGATCCCAGGACCCTGGGATCATGACCTGAGCCGAAGGCAGACGCTTAACGACTGAGCCACCCAGGCGCCCCTGGGAAATCATTTCTTAAAACAGCCTCATGGGCGCTGAGGGCAGACCTGACCTGGGGCGGGAGTGGAATGGGGAAACAGGGTTGAGTCGCATACAGCAGGTACATGGTTGGCAAGATTTAGTGCCTGGCTCGAATTGGGTGGAGAGAGACTGCAAGAAGTCCAGGACACCCCCCAGATTCCTGGTGTAGGCAGTTGGGTGAATAAGATATAGATATTCAAGGAGTTTGTGAGCCCTTCCTATATATCAGACCCAGGGCTGGACTTCGATGCAAAAGATGCTGAGGAATTGTTCCGGGGACACAGCGAGCCAGCCTGTGGCCAAAGGAGACTTGAAGCTCTGTCTTCCAGTTTATGCACTTTTCCAAAGCATTCCCATGCAATCCGAGACATGGGTCCTTCCCAGGGATAAGATTTCTGACCCGCCCATCACAGCTCTTCACTCTGGAGGAGAACCGAGGAACATTCGGCTGCGGGGAGCAGGGAGCTGTGGAATGGCTAGGGAGGTCCACACCAAAACAGTAATAGCGTCTGACCTCTAGCCACCTCTTTCTGGCAAATTTTTTTCCCATTCATTCAGATGCAAAAATGTTACATACACTTTGCCTCTGATTTCTATTTTTATTGTTGCAGACAGATCTCTACTGTTTATTCTCTAAATTTCAAAAAGAGTTGTAGTTTAAAACTGACATTGAGGTGAAGTAATGAAAAAAAATCCTATTGGAATTATGTATTCAAGCTGTCTTTCCAGTACTTTTCCCCAATTTCATCTCGAGAAGCTATTTGGGTTTTTGTTATTAAGGAGAACCTGGCTTGATAAGTGTGTCAGCGACATAAGAAAACAAAGCAAATCCTGGAACAGTAACATTCTAGAACCAACACGTCCCTTCTCACAAGCCCATGGCCCCTCCAAGGGCCCTCAGCTCAGCAGAAGGAAGTGTTCATCAAACTCCAGGCTAAGCATCCCTGGACAATGCCATGAGAGTCGGAGAGAGCCTGTGCGTGTTTTTACGTGGCGGAATCCACAGCGTCCTGTGTGAGTGCAGCTTTGTTGGAGGAAGGCACACTGGCTTCTTGCAGGAAGGTTCATCCAAAGTAAAGGTAACTGGCAACTTGCAACTGCCCGTCAGTCCTTGATAATATTTGTCAGGAAGCTAACTTCCTGTCCTTAATCAGCCCAGTATTTTTTTAAAAAGCGATGAGAATGGCCTGGGCATGGCGGGGGGCAGTGGGGAGGAAGTGACAAAGAACAGTAATCAAAAGCTTTTGCCCATTGTCTCTGCCCCGTCCAGCTCCACCTGGCCCAGTTTCAATTTCTGGACACACTGGGGGAGAGTGACGTGACTGATAGAGCAGGCAAGTGGAGGAGAGTTCTGCTCAGTTTTCAGAAATGATACGTCACCACGTTTTGAAGGCGGAAACTTCATAAGAATCAAGCACCTAACTAATTCGTTAAGAAAGCACAGCACTCCAAAGGAGTTTATAAATGACTCAGAAAAATCCTGAAAGGAATCTTACATATTTCAAATGCATCATTCACATGATGCTACAGCCAACAGAAAATAAGTGGTTTGGGAAGAAAGCCATTGTTTTTTTTTTTTAATTGCACGGGCAAAAAAGAAAAACCTAGAGAGATGACAAGCTAGATGGACATCTATCATCAGACCTTAGGATCATGATAATCCTGGTGTGATAATGTCACGGAATAGAGGACTACATAATAACAGTTCTCATATCTTGAGGGCTTGCTTATCCTAAGTTCCAAGTCCCTGTTGTGAGAGCTTCAGATACAGGAACATACCTGTCCCACACACTCTATGCAGAAGTCTCAGGAAATGGATGCCTAGTGGTTTGCAATTCATCCCAGGATCTAAGTGTCCACTGATGCTCGCACTTACGCTTTCGAGATATAAATGAGTGGCTAAAACAAAAGCACGTTCTGATGCAAAAAAGAAAAGAAAAAAAGCTTAAAAAAAAAAGGAGCCACACTTCATATCAACTGAGTTGTTTATTCTGGTCTCCCTACTGCCAGATTTGATGAGATGGTAAATCCTGGAGAAGGAAAATTCTCAGAAACTGATTAACCTGGAGAGGTCAAGATGGATGAGTTGCTAGCGCCCTCTTTCAGGTAGGCTCAACTTCCCTTCAGAAATGTAAATGGGCTGAGCCAAGCTTATAGATAATTTCATTTATCATGCAAAAACAAACAAAAATGCAACTCAGGGTATGGGTTCATAGATATTTCAGGTCAACCTGGCTCAGGGTTTGAAATGTAGGTATTTCCCCCTTACCTTTGGAGAGATTCTCAATGCATAAAAAAGGCCAAAAACATGAGTAACCTGCACTTTGCCTAAATGGTAGTAAAATCTATTTAACAATTGAACATCTTGCTGCCAATTTAAGACACTTGTTTTCCTAAAGTACACAGAAAGTAAGTAACATAAAAAAGAACTTGGTTTTTAAATGCTTTGCAAATAAAGCCACTCCTCTTTTCCTCCAAGCTGCTGTATTTCCCATCTCAGTAATGCCAACTCTGGATAACTGAGCCAAACTGCTCTCTGAGGTTTTTTCTTTAGGACAAAGGAAGAGGACCAAGGACCTCTTCAGATGAGGGGATGGAACTTGAAGACAGGGTCCTCGGATTAGGAAAATGATTGGAATTCTGGGTACCAGTAGAATCTAATCCAACTTGTGCTGATTCATGTCTCAGCTGGCACTGCCCCAGACTCCAACCCAGTCAAATTAACAAATTCTACCTTGTGGAGAAGTTAGGAGGAGAGTAGAGAATATTAGAGGTTTCCTCCACCCCACATTTCTTTACATTTAGTTTTAGTAAACCATTCGGTTTCACAGCCAAGACTAAATAGGTGATGATCCCTTGGAGCTCAGAGTATCAGAAACGTGCTGCCCACATCCGTGTGGCCATTTAAAATTCTTTTAAATTACCGTTCTTAAGTACTGACCTAGGGCTAGTGAGACAAGCAAGTTAGAAGCTTCTGCAAAGCTCTGAAATTGTTAAACTGGGTATAAAGCCCACCTGAGAGCCAGACGCTCAGAGAATTCTGTGTGTCACCTTGATTTACACCCCCTCGTGCTACACAACCTGGGCTTATCCAATTAGTCATGAACACTCACCACAGAGAAAGGCCAGCAATTTTAAAAGCATCCAAAAGTTGAGCCTCATAATTCCATAAAGAAACTGAAAAGCCAAAGTGAAATAAAGCCCAGTGATTTCCTCTCTTTCGTGTCATTCTTGAACTCAGGCATACTACTAGGGGTCTCTCTTGATACTTGACGAAGTGTCTGGATACTTGACTGATTCTTCAGAAGCCTCATTACTGATGGACCTTGGTCAGGACTCCCAGGCCTCTTACGGTCACCTTAAACCATGACAACAACACCACATCTCGACTAAAAAATTTGAACACCCTGGGACAGCTGCAAGCAGTGGCCTTTCCCAGGCCAAGGGGAAGCCCCCGCCAGGTGAGCCCTATTGTCCATGAAAATGTGTACATGGGAACAAAAAGGGAAGAAAGGAGACAACATTTCCTTGTGTTTCACTTTACCAGGATATCAATTCACTTGCTCAGCATCCACAATTCACAAAGCCACAAACTTGTTTTCGGTACAGAGCAACTTCTCGCCATCGTTCACATTTTGGGGGGGTGGTGTATGAAATACTTTCACCTTCTTGCAAAATTTAGAATAGCCTATGTGGCATCTCTAGCACTGTCCTTCTCAAAACTCCCTTCTTCCTCTCCATCCTTAAAATCTCTTGATCCTCTCCCTCCCCTCTATTTTTGAAAAATTTATTGTGAAAATCTTAAACATACCGAAGTAGAGAACAATCTGTCACGTAATTTAGGCAGTCGCATACTGCCCATCTTGTTTTATCTATGCTCACACCCCCTTCTTCATCCTCCCCCCCATAAATTATTTTAAAGCAAACCCAAAACATCCTATCATTGCATTTGTAAATATTTTATTTATGAACTTCTAAAAGATGCAGATCTTTTAGAAATATTGTTTTTATTTACAGATAAGAAATAGGCTGGATGTATTATATACATCAATAAGTAGTCAGAAAACATAACAAAGCAAGACTGGAGAGATTTAGAAACTCCCATAAAGTCATGAGTCAGGCAAGAGTTAGTTCACCTCAAACCCGTATCTTCTGTGGCTTCAAGCTCTGCTCTTTCCAGCTGTACTCTGTGACCTCTCTGGCAACCTGTCCCCTACCATGGGATGGCTCTGCTGAGTTAGACTTTGGACTCAGATTTAAGGGGAAAGCTCCGCCTGGCACATAATCTGCAGAAAGGTCTCCCGGTAAACCCAGAATCTTGCCCAGATGGGTTTCTCTTTCTGTGGCCTTCCCTGGCACCTTCATTCCAGCGTCCTGACATTTCTCAGGGATCTGGGGCCCAAGTTCTCAGGGAAATAGCCACTGACTAGGAGAAAAGAGAAGGGAAGGGAAGGGAAGGGAAGGGAAGGGAAGGGAAGGGAAGGGAAAGAAAGAAATAGCCATGACACCATTATCATAGCTGGAAAAGAAATTCACAGTACATCTTTCATACCAACTAACCAGGGAGAGTTCAATCCATTTCCCCTTTGACCCAAGCATCTTGGACTCTCAGATGCTGGACTGAGCCTGGAGGGAGACAGGCCGCCTTGCTTCCCAGGGCACAGCCTCCCCACACAGACACACAGATAGGTCAGGCAGGGAAGCCACCAAATGAAGTTCGCAGCTTTCCCTTCCCTCCAGTCTGAGCTCACCCCCACCCCCCAATACACACACATTTTTTGCTACTCTATCCCCAACAGCTTCCCAAGGATTTTGTGGCAGCTGCCAAGGGCCACGGCTCCGGATTTCCTTGTCTGTGAGGCGTGCCTCACAATGATCCGTCCACTTTGTCTCCACATTTCTTTTCCATCAAGAGATCCCACGTTCTGGAGCCCGATGATCTGGCCTTCCAGTTAATTGTCTGATTCGACCCAAGGCCATTAAACGTGTGTGCCAGTTTATAGTCCAACAAAGGGGGGTGAGCTACGGGGTAGCCTGTCTCATCTGGACTGGCTTCCAGCGAGTAGGGCGAACACGAGTTCCCCGCAGAGCCCCTCAGCGCCCGCCCCCCTCTCCGCGTGATGCGTCTGCTTCCGCGGAGGGAAGTCCTGGCCCGCGGTCCAGGCTGCAGACCCGGGTGTTGGGGAGGGCGGTAAAGGCAGAGTCGGGGGGAGATCTGCGCCGCCTGAGATCCTGAGGGGAGCGCGCCGGGTCTAAGCGGCGGTCTCGCACCGGACACACAGGAGCCTCCCCACCAGAGCGAGAGCGGCCGCCTCACGGTCTTGAGACTCCTGGGGGGGGTCTCACCCATCCTTTGTCCTCTGCTGAGGCCAGACCCAAGCTTGCTCTCAGCCTGCAGCTGGGCTCGGGGCTTGAGGTCCCCCAATAAATGACCTTCCCCACTGTCACCACGTCCTCCTTTGCAACAGGACAGACACAGCAGCGGCCTTTGGATACAGGAGCCTCCTCTGACCTCCTGCCACCCCAGTGCACCCTGCTCCCAGCCAGAGGCGCCTAGAACAGGATCAAGACCCCCAAGAGCTTACTGTTACATTTTCAGGAATTCTGTCAGCTGGCTGTTAAACACAGACTACTAAAAATTAAATTATATAAATGTATAATTTAAAAGATCATAGTACAAACAGCTAATAAATACTGAAAACATCATAGGTCCTAATTAATTTACTACATTTTACTATTACTAAATAGCTTTTAAGGTTATTTACAACGAACCTGTCTCTCTGGTGAAAACACAATGGAAATGGTGCACGACAGCCTAGTCCCCCCAAGTTCAGGGACTTCACGTGGAGGCTCGCGATCCCATTGCTGGGGAGCATTTACACCACAAAAATTGACACGCAAAAAGAAGGGCTTAGTCTCAAGAGAGCAGAATGTTAAACACTTACCAGCACACCCCTGTCCGACTAATCTCCGAGATTCTAGACCCCTGGGCACACCCTCAGCCCAGCTTGCTGAAGCAACGCTGTGTATTATTGAATTTAAAGAGCGCAAGGGACAAATTGGTACCACAGCGAAGAGAATCCAGGGACGCTTGAATCCTACCTCCAGTCTTGGCCAACCTTCCCTCTGAGGCTCACAAGACAGACTGACCACAGTCCCTTGGGTGTCGCTCTCCGGTGTCCGCATTCGTATTCTCGGCTGGACTGGCGCGGGGACCTTGGGGCGGAGGCCTCTCCCGCACGGGCTTCAGTGCTCACCTCCCACGGCCCTACTGCTCGCCCTTCTTTCTTCTGCGCACACACAGCTCGAGCCATCTCAGACTTCCGTCATTCCTCAGATACTCAACGCCAGGCGTTTACACACTCGGAAGCCGGCGGGCACCACGCTCGCAACCTGCATGCTGGGCTCTGAGGGGTTCGAGCTGCTGCTCAGCCCCGTGTGCTTGCGTGGCGGAGGGATCTGTGATCTTCCTTGTCGAGAGAAAACAGGCATCTGGATCTTTGTAAAATAAGAATTTCCCTCGTTTTAAGGTAAAAAGTATTTCAAATCGTCATAAGTTGTAACTACGCGAGGTGGATATGCTAACCTCCCTTACTGTGGCAATCATTCTACAATATATCCACGTATCAAATCAGTACACTGTGCGTGTAAAACGTACACAGTGTCGTATGTTGATCGTTTCTCAATCAAGCTGGAGGAAAAGAAGGTAAATAAAACACATGGCATTTCTCAACTCCTGGGAAAAACCCTCTTTTTCCATGAGTACTCCAGGCTAAACCAACTGGTGGTGAGAGGTGTTGAGCTCCCAGGCCACCAGTGTGAGGCGTCGCAGCCTCTCAGCCCGCCTGATTTCAGTGCAAACACTCGTGCACCTTGCCAGCATCTCTCATTAAACATGAGAGGTCACTCTCAGCGGTCCTGGCCCAGGCTTTTGAGAGAGCCTCACACACAACCTAGAAAATGCAAATGTGGGTGTGGCCCCCCCCCCCCCCCCGGCACCTTTAGCCAACAGGTGAAAGGAGTTGGCGAATCCAAGTCCCGGCATTCCTGCGCTCTGGTGGGACAATTCTGAGGCACTTCTAAATGATTCCTCAGGGACACCCCATGGGGTCGGACTCCAGTTGCCCCTAAGGCTAACAGGCTCATCAACGCGCCCTTCAGTGGTCTCGACTTCCTCTGAGTTCTCATTCCACGCCCTGGAGTCACCCCCAAGCAAGCTTTCTGCACCCAAGTCCTTGTCTCGGTCTGCTTTCGGGGAACCGAAACCGTCTACGTGGACGGATGCTCTTACTCCAGGTTTTCGCACACGCTGTCTCCTCTGTCCTGAACACTCCTGAACAGCTCTTCAAGAATCTGTTAAAGATCAGTTCGTCCGTCAGTCTTCTCTGACCCTCATCTCTTCGAATGCCGTGGGATCCCACTGCACTGTTGCTCTAAGCACAACACTCCCGTACTTGCAAACCCTCAAGAAGCTACAGTACAAAGAACCCTATACTCTCTGAAGTTTTAACAACACGTTCATTGAATCCTACTGACCCCATTCCCATTCCTATTTTACAGGTGAGGAAAACGAAGCTCAGGAAACCGGACGTAGGCGGACTTGAACTCGCGGGACATCTTCCAGTGCGCTAGCTCCCTTAAACCTGAGGCTTCGTGCCCAACATTACAGTGACCAATAGGAGTAGTCAGTTCCCCAGGCTGAGGATTTGCCAGCAGTGGCTCACGAGCACCCAGGCAAAGCAAACCCCAGGGGAGGGCAGGGAGGAAGGTAGGTCAACTAGGCTAAACTCGAATTTCAGGAGTGGCCTTTATTTTATTTTTTTCAATGTGATATATTTTAATAAAATGAAGGATAAAAATCATGTGATCATCTCAATAGATGTGGAAAAAGCATTTGACAAATTAACAATTTATGATAAAAACTTAATAAAATGGGTATAGAGGGAATGTATCTCAACATAATAAAAGCCATATATGACAAATCCACAGCTAATAACATAGTCAACAGTGAAAAGGTGACATTGTTTTTTCTAAGAGCAAGAACAAAACAAGGATGCCACTCTCCCTACTATACTAATTCAGCATAGTATTAGAAGTGCTAGCCACAGCAATTAGGCAGGGAAAAGAAATAAAATTATACAAATTTGAAAGAAAGAACTGTCACTATTTGCAGATGACATGATATTGTATATAGAAAACCCTCGACTCCACTAACAAGCTCTAAGAACTAATAAATGAATTCACTAAAGTTGCAGGATACTTGCCTTTTAAAGGAATATTTAAAGAGCACAAACAGAAATCCACAGATGTAAGTAGCAAATTTTTTGTTGTTTTAAATTTCAGACATTAGATTTTTTTTTGTCTCTAGAAGTTCAATCTGAGTCTATTTTATATTTTACATTTTTTCCATCATGCTCACACTTTCTTCTGCCTACTTGAACACACGGAGAATGTTTTTACATCCCTGTCTACTAATTCCGCCATCCATTTCAATTCTGAGTCTGGCTGTTCCTTTTTAAGGTGAAAAAAATTTGGGGGTGCCTGGTGGCTCAGTAGGTTGGGCATCTGCCTTCAGCTCGGGTCATGATCCTGGGGTCCTGGGATTGAGCCCTGCATTGGGCTCCCCGCTCAGCGGTGAGTCTGGTTCTCTCTCTCCCTTTGCCCACCCCGCTCTTGTGTGCTCTCTCTCAAATAGATAAATGGAGAAAATCTTAAAAAAAAAAAAAAGATGAAAAAATTACTAAGATCTCTTTTGGGGATAATTAGTAATCTTGAAATTTACACTAAATCATTCATAGGGTATCAGAAAATACAGTCTTCAGAGAAAGCTCTCAATATATTTAGTTCAACAGCATTCAATGTAATATGGAATTAGGGATGATATCAGAAAACTTTGAGGGACAGGAATTCAATCTCTCATGTCATAATAAAATTTAGACATGAAACATAATTTACCACTCACTGCTTCTTCCTCTGTTTCTAAAGAGAATGTTAAAAAGTTTGGGCCTGGATTAGATATCAGTGACTGAATACAACTGTATTTCCACGAGTTTTTAATTTAAATAGTGAAACATTAAAACAAAGACCCAGGGGCGCCTTGGAGGCTCAGTTGGTTAAAGAGTCTGCCTTTGGCTTGGGTCATTGATTTCTGGGTCCTGGGATCGAGCGCTACATCAGGCTCCTTGCTCAGCAGGGAGTCTGCTTCTCCCTCTCTCTCTCCCTCCACCCCTGCTTATGCACTCTCACTCTCAATCTCAAATAAATAAAACCTTAAAAAAAAAAAAAAAGGCCCAGATTTATGTAGAGAGTTTTATTTATATAAACACAAAATTTCCATCAACAGTTTCAATTTCAGATGCACCTGGTGGACACACTGCCTCTAAAAGGTACTAAAAAAAAAAAAAAAAAATACACACGTAGCTTAAACTCTACTTGTTGTTAAAGCACTTTGTTTAAATCTTGCTTTACAAATTACAATGGCTATCCCCACTGTACAGGTTAGAAAACTGAGGCTGGCAAATGAGGCCAAGACTTGAATTCAGAGGTCCTGGGCCATTTCTTGGGCAACATTTTCCACTAAAACCTAGTAGCTGCCAGGAGTAGAGAGGCCTTGCTCAAAAGCCAAATTAAAATCTTTCATTAACTCATAGTGAACATGGAATCTGGCTTAAGCCAGAGTGAGGTCAAAAGTCACTCAAGGTCCATTTAGTACTTTTATACAGAAAAGGGCCTAGATTCAAAGTCTGCCCCCGTAAGATTGTGTAACAACCAGGTTCTTGAAGACTATGCTCCAAAGACAGGATCCTGCTCTGTACCATGTTTTTCCCCAATCGAATGCCAGGGGCTTACTGAAATGCAGCTGACCAACGATACAGCCCTCAAACCTGTATAACACGTCACCCCAAATACCCATTCTGAGTTTCTTCCCAAATGAATGCATGAGACTAGTGTCTATCCTCCTGTGTGAAGGACTGCACTTGAGGTTTTCATCTCCCGGTTTCTCATTTTAGCGAGGCAGGTAACGTATCTTGCAGGGAAGGAACTGGACTTCCAGACAGGCTAAGTAACTGGCTCAGTTAAAGAGCTGGTACTCAAACCTGGAAGTTATTCTGGAGTCGTGCTTTCTACAAAAGAAAGAGGCAACCACAGAGATGGATTTAAGAGT
The DNA here is from genome assembly GCF_011800145.1 of Mirounga leonina. NCBI lineage: Eukaryota > Metazoa > Chordata > Mammalia > Carnivora > Phocidae > Mirounga > Mirounga leonina. The sequence goes on from NW_023270244.1 coordinate 1,760,315, forward strand.
AAGCTCACAAATATACTGGAGGTCATATCCAAAGCCTAAATATGTGTGTACACACACGTATGTTTATATGTAATGTGACAGTTTTGGGAATGAGTGTCACTTTTCATAATCTCCTAGATGTATGGTTTTAAATTGAAATACAACACAGACTTGGAACAGTGCACAAATCATAAGCATACAGCTCAATGAGTTTTCAAAAATTCAATACATCCAGGTAACCAAAGAAACAGAACAGTACTAGCCCCTTCCGTGTCCTGTCCTTAAGTTTACTTTCTAAGGCAGCCTTTAGGATTAGAATCAAAGTCAGATGTTCATCAGAAGCAAATAGGGAAACAATGTTCATTTTCCAACTCAAAGACCAGAAAGAAAGAGAGAGGTTTTAAGGCTCAAGAGGTGCATTTTAAAAAATTATCTTTATTTAGGTTTCTGATTCAGCACATGTATCAAAGACTAATCAACATAAAGTAAATAAGACATTAATTGGAAGTCTTACATCTCTCTAAACTCTGACCAAGAATGTCAAGATTGCCACTATTACCAGAACTCCAACCTAGTCAAGTTGTAAACAAGCTATCATGAACACACAGTGTGCACGGAGATGCAGAGGCAAAGACATGCTATGCTAGCACTTGGCTCTCCTCTCTTCCTTGTTGATGTCTTTCTGTTTGACAGACCATTTTTGCTTTCCATGCTGAGTTCCAAATAAAGTCCAAAGGCTCAGGGTCAACCTGATTAAAACCTCTTCCAGAGGAATGCATTCCTAAACTGTTGTGCCTGCAACTTTGTTTTTGCCAGGATGAAGTTCAGATCAAGATGTACACTACAATCTCGATGACGGTGCAGACTGAGTCAAGAACTGAAGTTGAGCAGTAACCCGAGTTAAGGCATGAATGCACACACACACACACACGTGCACACACACAGCACCCACACTATCGTGAACATAGGATTCCCTCCACCGCCTCACGAGAGGCAACCAGGGCTTGGCTGTTAACGACTGCTGAGCATTCTGGAAATGCTCCCCATAACAACATGCCAACAGCTGTGTGTGTATGTTAAAAAAAAAAAAAAAAATAGAAAAAAGAAAACAAGAAACCAGAAACGAAAACCTAAAAACCCCTTAATCTCTTACAATGGCTCTTGAGCATGGAACTCGTGTAGCAGCGTTAACAGCTGGCTCTTTAATAAATTTGGAAATAAAAGGTTGTTTTACTATGTATTTCTTTGGTAGTTACCACTACAAAGTTTTCAGTGTTGGTTACCTATAAGACAAGTACTAGACAGAAGATCAGGTTACATAGAAATGATTCTTCCGTACTGGTAAGATAAAAATATTGTGCTCTCGAAGCACAAGTTACTAGGCTTTTTCTTGCCTTATTGGGCATCCTCTATAAGCAAGGCTTCGTGCAGGAAAAGTTCATGTCTACCTAACAGAGGGAGATACATATTCTATTTTCCTACAGTTGAACAGTTAACAAAAATTCACATTATCAGTGATCTCTGGTCCAATCAGTTAGAAGCCAATTACAAAGGGACAACGGCACTTGGTGCCAAAGCCACATTCTGGTCACACATTCATCCCATGGTTGGTCAGTATCCCAGGAGCTCAGAGTTTAAAACTCCTCTCAATTAACAGGGAGCAAGTTAAATTAAATTTTAAATATTTCCACCATCTGCCAAATTTCTGAAATTCTGTCCAGAATGCCAGCATGCTTGATGAGAAAGCAGTTCAGAGCCCAGAGAGGTGTCAGGTATTGGAGAAGTTAATTTGGTTTTGTATAAAAGGCATGGTAATCTGGCAACAGAGTACTTATCCTATTAGCAGCACAGTGGTAGCCAAGGGTCTCTGTCCGCAAGACAGGGAAAGGAAGCTCCTAGAAGCTACTGGTGCGCCCGCCTGCCCGCGGGCCGGCTCCTGATTGGACAGAGGCCTTCAGGGAACCGCTCCAGGGTGCCCCTGGGCGCGTGGGCCGCAGAAATGGCAGGAACCATATTCAGCCCCTACGAGAAGCGGCCGCGGTAAGTCAACTTCCCATGGGTGAGGGGCCTCTTGCCTCCATGGGCTTGCGGTCTGAATTTGATGGGTCCCTGGTGGCTGAACCATCAGCAAGAATGGTCCTGGCAGGTGCACTACCTGCGAGTGACAGGTGCCACGCGGGGTCAGAAACCACCTGAGAAGGACCTGAAACAGCACAGATTCAAAAGAGTAGTGTTTGTTCTACCAATTCTGAATGTCCACAGGGAGAGGCAACTCGATCTACATCGAAAAAGTGGTGTTTGAAGGAGCTGTGTTTTATTTTGAAATGAAATGACGAGTCTAGGGAAACCAGCACTCCATTTCTGCAAAAGTCTGAAAGTCAGGAACCTATTTCTAAAAGGCGTTTGTTAGGAGCAGTTTGCTCACGCCAAGTGCTTTTTCAATCACCATTGGGCAATGTTTCGACTTTTGTGCTTTCAGGAGGGAACCACTGACAGGAAGTGGAGGGAAGCTTGTTCCGTTATGGACTTTCTCGTTTGCGTGCAAGCCACTATCCAACAGCATTAAATTCTATCAGCTCATGAAAGAGTCTTGTAAACATAGACCATACTTCTCCTATGAGAAAAACCAAGAACTGTACCGTGAAGGCAAAATGGGTTTGCCTCCTCTCAGAATTCCTCGGAATGGCAATGTACCAGGAGGGGCGGCAGGCTGTTGGTGAGATCCCCAGGTTTGCTAGGACCCCGTCTGATCGAATTAAAAACCTAAAGCCTCAATAATTAAATGCCAAACTTCTTCCCCTTATTTGAGAACTGTACTATGATTATGTATATTACATACAGATTATAAATAAAATTTATATAGACCAATTGGGGAGTGAAGTTCAGGGGTGGAAGCAGGAAGAGGTGAAAAATCCTATTGTTGCTTTTACTCTCCAGTTCTTAAAATGCTAGTCAAACACTATTTTCCAACAAGACTTTTCATTCTGTAATTCTTAAATATGCATTCGAAGGCAAAAATGGAAGTTTCTATACTGTACACTATTAAATATCTACAATGTCACGGTTCCTTATTTTTAGGAGTGTGTTCAATAAAGCGCTAGCTATTAGAGATGGGTGTCACAAAACATGGACTCTTAAAAATTACTGATAAATTAATTTTCAGTTCTCTGATTATATCCAACAGATACACATTCTCATCATAAAATATACATTCTCTAGTAAGTTATTTTCGTCCACAGCATATATAAATATGCAAACACAGGTGGTAAAAATCACTTTACTACCAAAGTACAAAACAGTAACTGCTGAAAAGCAAAAATAAAGATGTTGCAAGTATTAAGAAAAGAGTGACTCACAGTGTTCCACTTCCAAGTGAAACCAAACGATTTATTTGTGCTAAATGAGTGGAAATAACGTATTCAGAGTATACTTGTTTGTACACCGCGCTTGCTTATACCGGGCGACACAAGCGCTCATCCAGCTAATGTGCTACTTTCTTCTCACCTCTTGTCTCTTCTGCCAAGCAATAAACTATTCTGTGGCTGTTATGCCAAGAGATTCCTATAATGTTCATTTCAAATAGTACTTTCTAATAGTATTTTGCACCTTTAAAATATTTGTTCAAACTCTATTTTAGGGGAACACGAAGAATGGAAAGGGGAAAATAGCTGTTTCTGTTATAATCACGTTGCCTTCTGCAGCAGAAATCAAAGAGTGTGTCTAATCAGCCATCAAAACCACCGGTGGGCAGGACAACATTTATCGACTCGTGTTAGAGGGGCCAGTCTGGGTAGGTTAACACTAAAGATAAGGAAAGAATCACACCTTAATATACAATAATTATCCATCCCACGTGTATGTGGAAAAGGTACAGCCATGTGATCCATTACTTTAGCCTATCTGTTTCACAAGAGACATGGATGTTGACATATACTGAAAATAACCTATAAAAAGTGTATCTGTAGAAAGCTCTATCAAAGAGTATATATTGTCTTGGGCACTGATATCTAACTTTCCATTCTACACCGAAAGCTAGATTTTCAAAGGTCTGAATTGTAGTGCTGAATTATTGGTATGTTTGGTAAACACCATTATAATGGGGGGTGGGGGGAGGGGAGTAACAGCTCAGTAATTTTCTGCAAATTCATGAAAAAAAAAAATGTAAAAAAGATATCCCTTTTTATTTTACAAACCTAAAAGCCAGGAAAATGAAGCTCTGGGGCCAAGCAAAAATTGCACACTGCTGCTGAATTACCAAATATCGAATAGCAAATGTTCCAGCCAGGGAATGGACGTACATGTAGATTCAAGTAAAACACTGATGGAAAAAGTCATCTGTTTAGTGTTGTAGACCCACAACACTGGCTGCGTTTCTGACAAACACTTACAACACAATTAATAGTGAAGCCTAGATAACCTCAGTGCAAATAAGTCAGATCCAAAAATGCCAGGGAAGGAAGCCTTTGGCGTTGAGTAGACGGCTCCACTGTACGAGTCCCAACAGGAGATGCAGACTAAGCACATGCATTAAGGCTGGGAGGAGGGGTGCACCGGATGTTGCGAAGGGGCGGGCTGCGAGGTGGCTGCCGAGGGGGCCGCAGGCTGCATGGGCGGCGGAGGTGGAGGCGGAGGGGGCTGGACCGGGGTCTGTGTGTTGGGAGACGGAGGTGGCGTGGGCCGTTTGAATTTGTCAGGACTGTTGCTTCTCCGCGGTGAAGGCCTCTGTAGAGAGGACAGAACAGCAGGTCAGTCTGGGTCCAGACGGCTCATTTCTAACAGCCTGACAAGTGGGGGCTAGTGAAAAGGGGGAGCGACAGAGACAAGAAACTAGCGAGTTCCTTGTCTAGCCCTACTGGTTTCTGAACTACTAATGAAAACTTAAGGTGGAGTTTGCACCTACACCCAAGAGAAAGCTGTGCAAAATTACTATGAAACTTGCACTGACCAAACTACTGGACTTGGGCCCCTCGATGGGACAGTCCTAGAATTAAGACAGCTGCCTCATCCTCCACTCTAATCTTTTCTGTCCACTGTCTGTCCCCAAGTTCCTCCCGTCACTCAAGTAAGTTGTCAACATCCTGAAAGCTGCAGCTCAATCAAATGTTTCTTTTTACATAAAGCCCATCAAACCAATAAAAACGGCTTCAGGACTACCTCCTGCTTTTGTAGAGTAAGAGTCTTCTTTTAAAGATTCCCTTATCGGAAATACCCTCACTTCTCTCCTATTCTCAAACCCCCGTTAGTTACATTTCCAATCGCTCTATTAGTCAACTTAACAACCAGCTCTAAAGAAAAAACTCCCCTGAGTGAAGTTTGAACCAAACACACTTAAGGCTCCTTCTAATTCCAGGAGAAAAAATTCTGAGTGAAAGCAGAAATAAGGTTAATTTCAAGAAGAATACTGAGGATCAGTGAACTGTGAAGATGCAGACAATAAATATTTTAGACACTGTGGCAACCAGCAATGATTCGTTATGGCAAAGAGCTGGCCAGAGTTCAATTAAGGCATTGGCCAGAGTTCAAATTACATTTCACAAAGCGTAATTTTTCACAGAAAGTGAAGCTGAAGTTTTGTCTCCTGGGAAGGATTTTAGTTTCCACACCAGAATTTGGTATCAAACTGCGGGGAAGTCTCTATAGTTTGAAGGTGAACTGGTGGTGGGAGGGAGAAGAAAGGTCAAGGTCTAAGGGCATCAGCCCCGGTTCTCCTAAGAAGCAGCGGCTGCTACCACCAAGAAAGTCAAGTGTGGCTTCCTCCCCTCTGAATACTTACTGTGATGCCATGGGATGCTCCCATATGCTGCACATGAAGACCCGGGGAATTGTAATAAGACATTCCGGCTCTAGTCAGTGAAGTTGGTGGCGTGAAACCAACTGTGTGACTTGCATATGATAGACCTGAAATATAACAATAGCAAGCATTATTTCAAACTCCATTCTCTGGTGTCTTCAACCATCTAGAAGACTTTAAAATGCAAAAGTTCTCAGTCACCAACAAAAATGAACACAGGTAAGAGTAGCGGGCTCACCAAATGGCCTCCTGAGTAAAAGGGGATTATATCAAGTCCTAGAATAGAACAAAGAGCCCAGAAATAGGTCCACACATAAACGGTCAAATAATCTTCAACAAAGGTGCCAAGTATACATAATGGGGAAAGGGTAGCCTCTTCAACAAATGGTACTGAGAAAACCAGATATCCACATGCAAAAGAATGAAACTGGACCCCTATCTTATACCATACACAAAAATCAACTCAAAATGGATTAAAGACTCAAACATAAGACATACAACTATAAGCTCTTAGAATAAAACACAGACGAAAAACTTCATATTGGTCTTAGCAATGATTTCTCAGATGTGACACCAAAAGCGCAGCCACAAAAGCAGAAAACAGACAAGGGGGACTATATCAAACTCAAAAGCTTAAATAGCAAGGGAAATAATCAACAGAAGGGTAATCCATGGAATATGAGAAAATACTGACAAATATATCAGATAAGGGATTAGTATTCAAAATATATAAGGAACTCCTACAGTTTAATAACAAATAAATAATCCGATTAAAAAATGGGCAAAGGACTTGAATAGACATCTCTCCAAAACATACAAATAGTCAACAGGCATATGAAAAGAGGCTCAACAGCCTGCAACATTATCCACAATAGCCAAGATGTATAAACCACCTAAATCAAACTCAACACCCAAAAAAACCCAAAAAATCCAGTCAAGAAATGGGCAGAAGACACAAACAGACATTTTTCCAAAGAAGATATACAAATGGCCAACAGACACATGAAAAAAACCTCATCATCACTCGGCATCAGGGAAATCCAAATCAAAACCTCAATGAGATACCACCTCACACCAGTCAGAATGGCTAAAACTGACAACTCAGGAAACGACAGATGTTGGTGAGGATACGGAGAAAGGGGAACCCTCCTACACTGTTGGTGGGAATGCAAGCTGGTGCAGCCACTCTGGAAAACAGTACGGAGGTTCCTCAAAAAGTTAAAAATAGAGCTACCTTACGACCCAGCAATTGCATTACTAGGTATTTATCCAACAGATACAAATACGGTGATTTGAAGGGGCACCTGCACCCTATGTTTATAGCAGCAATGTCCACAATAGCCAAACTGTGGAAAGAGCCCAGATGTCCACTGACAAATGAATAAACAAGATGTGGTATACACACACACACAATGGAATATTACTAAGCCATCAAAAAGAATGAAATCTTGCCTTTTGCAATGACATGGATGGAACTAGAGGGTATTATGCTAAGCGAAATAAACCAGTCAGCGAAAGACAAATACCATATGATTTCACTCATATGTGGAATTTAAGAAACAAAACAGATGAACATAGGGGAAGGGAAGGAAAAAGAAGATGAAAACAGAGAGGGAGACAAACCATAAGAGACTCTTAACTATAGGAAACAAACTGAGGGTTGCTGGAGGGGAGGTGAGTGGGGGGATGGGGTAATAGGCATTAAGGAGTGCACTTGAAGTAATAAGTACAGTTCTTTAAGCTGTTAAGGATACTTTTGGCTTCCATGGCTGAGACATGCAGCCACCAAGCCCACCTTTATGTGTCTTGTCCCAGAATTTGTGCCCTCAACATCTAAAGTCAAGAGTTAATTTCATTTCTTGATTTGACTATCAAATAGTGCTTTCTATTTGGCATGTTCCCATTCCAATTGTGGATGTGGAGTTCACATTTACAAGATGGAGGTCTGGAGTAAAGTCTAAATCTTTGGAAACTAAGTGGCCATGTTTGTTTTGACCACAAGGACTTCAGCTGGAGGAGGGAAGAAGTTTTATTAAAACAGCTCTGAGGAATACAACCCTAATTCTGTTTCTTATGAAAGTGATGAAATTTAAGAGAAAGGCTATGAAAATGGATCCTTACCCCAAGACAGAGAAGCTCATAATAATAATAAAGATGCAGCCTATTTTGTAGCATTACAAGGTTAATTACTGGTATGTTAGACACTACTCAACAATCTTCAAAGCCTTCCTATTGTCTACCTAAACTAAGGGAAAAAAAAAATCTCTTCTCTGGATATTATAAAGGCCTCTGCACTTGGCTCCAAACTATCTCTTAATATTGTAGGTCAGTGGTTCCCAACACAGAGTATCAAAGCCCTCAATTAGGCCCAAATCAGATGAAAATAGAATCTATGGGAACAGGGCCTCAGGGCAGCCCGTGGTTAAGAACCACAGTGACCTTATCACTCTTGATTCTGACCTCTACTTCAGTTCACATCATGCCCTTTGCCTGGGGTAGCTTCTCTGTACTTTCTCCCCTGTCAGTCAGGACCTCAATGAGCCTCTGAAGAGGCAAACAGCCTAGATCCTACAGCCAACGGCCATATTAGCTCTAGTTCTGCCACTTGGCACTGAGTGACAGTGGACTTCAGATCCATCGACCGTAAAATGAGATTACTGTAGTGGCCTCACAAGGTTGCTGTGGGGATGAAGTGAGTAAATATCACAGTGCTCAGTGTGCCTGGCCAACGATAGCCTCATTAAGCTTCAGCTCATGACGCTCCTTTAAGGCCCATCTCAAAAGTGCTCAAAGCTGGGTAGCTCTCTCTTCTTGGAATCTCTTCTTAAATTATTTAGATTTTTTTCAATTTTAACTTTTTATTTTGAAACCGTTTACCACTCGCATGAAATTGCACACACACTACAGGGTTCCCGTGGGCCCTGCAGCCAGCCTCCACCAACGAGCTGTTCTAGACGCACAGCACAGTATCAACCCCAGGAGACTGACACAGGTCCCCTCCTAGTGACGAAGGCACAGACTGGAGTTGGACTCCATCAGAGTTTACTGTACTCTTCCTGTGGGCACGTGTGTACACAGCTCAAAGTAATTTGATCACATGTGCAGATTAGAGTAACTGTCATCACAATCAGCTGCAAAACTGCTCCATCACCACAAAGAAACCCCCTCGTGTCAGTCCTTTCACTTGGCACACCTTCCCTCTCATCCTACGCCCCAGCAATGACTGATCTGTTCCCTGTCACTGTAATGTCACTTTGAGAATGTTCCAGAAATGAAGTTGTACAGTATATAACCCTCCACAGAGTGGATGTCCTGCAATTCAGCTATTTCACCTTCTGCATAAAATTCATTATGCGTGGCCTTGTAAAGTTTCTTGTAAAGAGTTTCTTGTTTCTTGTATGTCCACCCCCGCAACCCTTCCCCAGGCCCTATTGTTGATGATAAGCTCTTAGAGGCCAGACCATACCTTAGTACTTTTTGTTTCCCTTAAGTTCTAATCATCATGTGTCTGACCCTCTGGCCCACGAAATCAATACAGGATAAGAATCCAAAAATACCTAGGTTGAAAATGCCAAACCCCAAACACCAATCTACTAATAAATCAAATACTATGGCTTTTTGAAGCTATTGCTACAATAGATTTCTCTTGCTTTCATATAGAAATGCATTAACTAAAGTGAAAATGGTTAAGACTTTATTTCACTGTCCACACGCTCAAGGCTGCAACTTTAAAAGATGATTAATTAAAAGCAATTCATGACAAAAACCACTAAGCAAAATGAAGCAAGTACAGAAGGGTATAATCTGTGTGAAACCAACTATCTAAAGGAACATTGCAGGAGAAAGGGGTAGGGAGAGGAGACACCTAAAAACACCACCTTTGGATAGGATTCTGGATGACTTTATTTCTGCTTATACCCGTCTAATTGTCCCCCAAATTTTCTTTAGTATCTTTTTGCTAATGAAAAAAAAAAATTGTAGAGCCAAACTAAAGGCACAAAGCTTTTCTTCCTTTTAAGATATTTTAGATTATAATTTTAAGATATTTTAGTTCTAGAAGTTACACATAAGACCACGGTCTTTGCAAAAATTCAAATATAGACACAATTTCCTCTTTAAATCTCCCTAATCTGGCTCCGTCCCCATCACTCCATCAGCGCTGCTCTTGCAAGGTCAGCAGTGTTTCCGTGCCGCTGGTTGCGACAACCATTCTCCACTCCTCATTGTACTTGACCTTGGAGAGCCTCTGACAAAGCCGACCACTCTCCTCTTGGTGAAAGGCTTTGTCTTAACTTCAGTGAGATCATATTCCAATTTTCTTTCCACTCCCCTGGTAGCCACTTCCCAATCTCCTTCGCCAGGTTTTCCTCCTGTACTTGACCTCCAAATAACACAGTTGCTTCAAGATCAGACAGGAGGGCTTTTCTCTGCTCCCTTTATCTACTAGGACTAGGTGACATCTCACCTATTTCTCTGGCTTTCTTTAAAAATAAACTTTTAATTCTAGAATAGTGTTAGGTTTACAGAAAAGCGGCAAGAGTAATACAGACAGTTCCTGTATGGTCCATGCTCAGACTCCCCTATTATTAACACCTTATGCTAGTATAATACATTCGTCACAACTAGTAAACCAAGGGGCACCTGGGTGGCTCAGTCAGTTAAGCGTCTGCCTTCGGCTCAGGTCATGATCCCAGGGTCCTGGGATCAAGTCCCGCATCAGGCTCCCTGCTCGGTGGGGAGTCTGCTTCTCCCTCTGCCTGTCGCTCCCCCTGCTTATGCTCTCTCTCTTTATCAAATAAATAAAGTCTTAAAAAAAAAACAACTAATAAACCGATACTGATACATTATTATTAACTCAGATCCACACTTCTCTGGATATCCTGAAGTTTTACCTAATGTCCCTTTTTTGTTCCAGGATCCCATTTGGATGCCACTTAATATTTGTCAGGTCTCCTTAGGCACCTCTCAGCTGAGGCAGTTCCTCAATTCTCCTTGTTTTTGATGAGCTTGTCACATTTGCAGTATATCAATCAGGTATTCTGCAGACAGACTATCCCTGAGCTGGGATCTGTCTGACGTTTTCCACATGGTTAGACTGGGTTACGGGTTTTTTGGAAGAAGTCCAAAGAGGTAAAGTGCCATTTTCATCACATCAAGGGCATGTGCTATGGACAATGGCCCCCCACTGTCGACGTGGACCCTGAGGCCATGTTTGTCAACTCTCCCCACTGTAAAGCTACTCTTTTTTTCCCTTTACCACACTTACTCTTTGGAGGGAAGACCCTATGTCCTACCACATTTAAAGAGTGAAGAGTTATTTCTACTTCCTTGAGAGCAGAGTATCCACGTAAATTATGTGGAATTCTTTCGAAGGACAGATTTGTCTCTTCTACCTTGTTTATTTAGTCGGTCATTTATTTATATTAGTATGAACTCATGGATATTTATTTTATGTTTGGGTTATAATCTAACACGTCATTATTTCTTTTGTGGCTCAGATTATTCCAGCTTTGGCCTATGGGGGCTCTTTCTGTTGGCACCTGTGTCTCTTCCACATACCTCCATTTTGCTATTTTCTGAGCACCTCCTTACTCTGCAGCATTACCAGATTTTCCAGGTTCATCCCGTACATTCCCTGCTCCAAGCCCCAGAAACATCCATTTCTCCAAGGAGTTCCCAGTTCTTTTCACTGGAGAACAGAATTAGAAACCAAGATCTGGGCAGCGGGTATGCTTGTTGCTAGTGGGGTGTAGACCCTTTTTCAAAGTTCATTATTCCCCATCTGTGATTTAGACACATCAAAATATGCTAATTGGGAGCATCTTGACGTTAGGCTGCTTAAAATAACGGACAACCTGAAAGATAACTGTTGACAAGTAATACTCTCCCCATACATAATCCACATATGTAAGTCCGTACATTAGTGAGAAGAGGATCTTTGATAAGTTCTAGGAAATACATCTTTCAATCAAACTGAACGAGAACTTAAAATATTTCAACAACTTGATGAAATGCAAGACTGCCAATGTTAATCAGAAATGGTAAGGGAAGAAATGAGCCAAAATGATTAAAATGGAAATGAAAATGAGCCAAAATGATTAAAATGGAAATGAAAACTATATATACATATAAAAACAACATAATTCCACTAGAAAGTGATTAGATATTCTTAATATGAGCACCACAACTTCTTCCAATAAAAATGAAATTGAAAAGCAAACTTGAAAATTCAGGTTTTGCTGATGTACTATGTATAGGACTGCAAGGGACTAGATTAGGAGTAATTCTGCTGCCAAATAGGAGATAAAATCTACTTTGATGATATTATAGAACTTAAAATAAGACACAAATGTTCTTCTCACTTAGGCTGGCTGAAAGAAAAAAAAAATCTAGGTGTTACTTATTACTTAGTTTAAGGAAAAGCAAATGGCTCGTCTATACAGGCAAGTCCCCAATATAGGGACAGGTACAGTGAAAGTCCAAATTATGTACACAGAGTAAGATTTTCCTGTAGAATATCTGTTACAATAGAAGTATATTCCCAACCAAGGTCTGACTTTTGCTTTTTCTTTATTCAATGATCACATTATTAGACTTAATGAATTGGAAAATACATGCCTCTAAGGATTTCTTCAGGTTTAAATAAATCAAACAGAAGGCTAAATTATACTGAATATGAATCAGCATCACCATCAACTATAAAAGCCACCCTCCATATTGCTTCTTCCTAATGCATGCCTTCCTTTTACATCAATAAATCAGAAGGCAAAGACCTTTATCATGGTAATGAAACCCAAGTGCTATTTGGGGAAAACTGAGAGGCAGCAAGGAAGGGGAGTTTCGGAGAGATTTAAAGGCCACCAGAGAACAGGAGGCACAGATACCAGAGCATCCTTGGGGCAAGAACAAGGGGGATGATCATGTACTGATCCAGGACACGAAGCCCTTTTGGTTTGCAAACAGCTCCTCTTAACCTTGCCCCAACTGGACAAAAGTTGCCATGCTTTGTGCTGGACTGTCTTTTGATTTCTCCTCTTTAAAAAAAAAAAGAAAGAAAGAAAGGTCACAGCAGCAGAGCACTGGGCAGGAGCCTAACCTCGGTGTGTCTGTGGCTACATGTGCTGCCACCACATTTCCCTTCGTCCACCTAAAGGGCATTCCCTGCTGTCCACGGTTACAACAGCCCAAGTGACAGGGTCCCTAACAGGCAGCTGTTCTGCTGGCCAAACCCACAAAGCCTTTCCTGCCGCCACCCTTCCAAGCAGGCACCTCACTTTATTCTGCTGTGGAACTCCTCCCCCCCCCCACACACACTCTTTCTCTCCTCCCCCCACCACACACACAGACACACA
>NW_023270244.1:1773446-1786896 GCF_011800145.1 Mirounga leonina
CCCCCACCACACACACAGACACACACTCTTTACACACACACACACACACTCTCTCTCTCTCTCTCTCCCCAGCTCTTTTTACCAGCAAGCACAAGAAACTCAGACTTGTCCCTTCAGTCACAAGATGCGATCCTCTGGCTTGCTACCTTTGCTTTCCTCCCTCCACTCCCTTCGCCAGTCCCCCGCCCCTGCTTCCTTTCTTCCTTGCTGGATCATTTACTTGACCTCCTGGCCTGAAAGCCCCATGCTGTGCTGGTTCTGAGCCAGAGACCCTGGGCGGGGGCGGGGGGGGGGGGGGGAGTTTTCGGGGTCAGATGAGACAAGCACGCCTTTGAGGGAAAGGCTTCTGAGAAGCAAAGCCAGACGCAGGAGCAAGGCCAAAAGCAGGGCCAGTTTCTTCTTGCAGGGCCTGCCTACCAGGGCCCAGGCCTGCTCACCAGTCACAGGGAATCTCGGGAGGCAGCTTGTGCTCCAAAGAACGCAGGCTTGGGAAGCAAGACCCACCCCGCCCGCCGCTTCCTGCACCTGCGACCAAGGGCCACCGAACTTCTGAATCACTGCTTCCTCAGCATCACCATGGGTAAAATGATGCCTACATTAATTATTCTGCGGGCAAAAATGAAATGATGTACGTAGAACATAATAAGAGAACCCACAGGAGATGTGTGATGATCCATCTTAGACACCTGTCCAAGGCTTTGTCAATACACTGGTACTTAAAATCAGTCAAAGACAGTCTTTTTAAAAAGGTTATTTGGAGTTAAATTCCTTTTCAACAACAACAAAAAAATTAAAAAACACCAGCGAGCACTGTAACATTTGTGCTTAAAAATTTCAGGCTAAAACTCAGTCTTGATAGTGATCTTTTTAAAATTTTTTATAGTTATGTTAAGCACCATACATAACATCATTAGTTTTTGATGTAGTGTTCCATGATTCATTGTGCATAACACCCAGTGCTCCATGCAGAACGTGCCCTCTTTAATACCCATCACCAGGCTAACCCATCCTCCCACCCCCCTCCCCTCTAGAACCCTCAGTTTGTTTCTCAGAGTCCATAGTCTCTCATGGTTCTTAGCATATATTGCATTATTTGTTTCAGAGGTTCAGCAGCTGGGTGATGGTGATTTGTTTTTGATGTTTCTGAAAAACACATGACTGTTCTCCCTCTGCTTACAAGACTTTTATACGCTAGGAGGGACCGTATTTGCAGATGCCTATTAAATGTGCCAGAAATCATTCACAGAAGTAGCTGAGAATGTGTACTTACCGGGCGATATAGGCCTGCTTGAACTTGGAGAAGGTGTGTAAGGGATCGGGCTGGACACAGTGCGAGGTCTTAATCCTTGTGCAGACATCTCGTTAAAATACCTAAGAGGAGAGGGGGGGTAGGTATCAGAACTGTGTGCATTTCAAGAGTTCTTAAGGGAGCTCCTATGAGATAATGTTTGGGGTTCATATCTTGAGGTCAAACGCTGGGATATTTAGAGAGTGATGCTATAGCGAGGAGACATGTATAAAGCAGACTTGGGGGTCACAAGGCTCCACTGCTTGCTTGGCAAACCCCTCTCCCTTGGGATACAGGTTAGGGACATCTGGAATGTTCTAGCTCCAGGGGGAGGCCTACTAACAGAACTGTGTCATACAATAGAGAGGGCTGGGCTTTTCTTCATCATATAACAGCTATGTAGCAATCTACCTCCGTTGTCCCAAGGATTATAGACACATTCATGTTTTGATGGCTACATTTAATTTAAATTGTTATTTGCAACTCAAACCCAATCAAGCCCTTTAAGATTTATGTCATCAAATTAAAGCTTAAATGTAACGGAAAAAATACGTTGATTAAAAATAAATTAAAAAATAAAATTAAAGCTTAAAGGTAACGGTATTCCCGTGAACTGGTGGAAGACCCAGCGTCGCACACCTACTGCAGTCACGCTTGGCCACAGCTTGCCGGCTCAGACTTCTTCCTGGACGTGGAAGCCACACCAGACCTGAGGATCCTCAGGCCTGATGGTCAGCCTTCACTCTGTGAACGAGCACAGAATGCTGACAAGGAGAAATCTCTGCTTGAGGGACTTCCCCATCAGCTACCCTTCATAGGCCTCGCAGCCAAAGGAAGCAACAGTGGTGCGTGCAGGGCTCTCTATCCCAGGGAAGATCCTGGCCCCGACTGTCCATCCGTTCGGGAGAACATTAACACAGCCATTTCCGTGCTGGGTCATTTGGCTTAAAGAAAACCAGGCTCCCAAATCTGCCCTGCAGCTGTCAACTAGACCCCCACGGTGACCTCTGCCTGCCCTCTAGAGCAGCCCGCCACGGCGGCACCAGGGCCTGCCTCTACCCTACGCCCCGCTAGACAGCGAAAACCGCCTCTTGCTCTTTAAGGAATAAACACACTTGTAGACATCTTAAGTTTCCAACTATTTTCTTTCCCGCAAATGTGACATCATCATTCCTAACAGGGAGAGGAGAAATCTTTTTTGGACAGCGGTACTCTAGCTGGGATAATGTGACCTATGACAGACAAGGCAAACCTTCTGGAGTAAATAAATACCAGTTCTGGGAAAAAATATATACATATTTATCTGGAAGCCTGAAGTAGCTTCAGTATTTTCACCATGGTCGGAAGATACTGCCCCTCACAGTGTGTCCTACTCAAAATCAAGTACAAGGCACTGTGTAGTGTTAATGCATGGTCTGCTCCGTGTCTTAAGGTAGTTAATAAAATAGTTATTTGGTATTCTAGCCGATGTTTTTAGTCAAATGGCTTTCAGAGGCCAAGGATTTCAGACAGAAGGGAACACTGTTGGAAAGAAATCAGTGAGAGACGCCTGGGTGACTCAGTCGGTTAAGCATCTGCTTTTGGCTCAGGTCATGATCCCAGGGTCCTGGGATCAGGTCCTTCATCAGGCCCCTTGCTCAGTGGGGAGCCTGCCGCTCCTCCCACTTGTGCTCTCTGACAAATAAATAAATAAAATCTTAGAAAAAAAAAATCCGTGAAATTCAAGGTAAGGTAATAGTTTTATGGTACAAACTTTTGAGAAAGAATAATCTTTATTCTTTTCAAATGAGGACGCACACAGCTATTTTAAATATGATAACCCATTATTCTGTTTTTATAAGTTTTTATTATAAAAATATAGACCTTCATTATAGAAAATCTCAGATTTCTCTTAAAATGGTAATACCACTGTCTACAGCAAATTTATCAAAAGCTTTGTTAATAACCCTCTGGATCGGGGCACCTGGGTGGCTCAGTCGTTAAGCGTCTGCCTTCGGCTCAGGTCGTGATCCCGGGGTCCTGGGATCGAGCCCCACATCAGGCTCCCTGCTCGGTGGGAAGCCTGCTTCTCCCTCTCCCCCCCCCTCCCCTCCCCCCCCAACTTGTGTTCCCTCTCTCGCTGTCTCTCTCTGTCAAACAAATAAATAAAATCTTTAAAAAAAAATAAAAAAATAACCCTCTGGATCTATCCAGTTACGGAAAGAGAAAGGAAGTGATTTTGATGTGTTTTGGTGTCAATAGTCAAGATGATTCATCGTGGTCATTAGCAGACCCTGGGCTCACCCCTCACACTCAGACACCGACACGTAAGGCCAGGGCAACCTGATCCAGAACAGAGCATTTCTTTGCAGAAATGATCTGGTTCAGGGAAAGCCCAATTTCCCAAATGCTGGGTTTCTCTGCTGATTGAACAATTTTAATTTTTTCAAATTGGGACTCTGGATGAGAGAAATGCTGGGACCATTTCCTCTAGTTAACCACAGATGACCCTCTTATTTCAGCTCATTTCTTGGTGGGACAATGAGGGGGTCTGACACAGACTCTTGAGCAGATAAATGGGATGCACTGGTTTAAGTTTTTTTAAAGTAGCTGCAATAAGGCCCAGAAGTTTCCAAGTTGTTAATGCAAGGCCTCTGCCTTTCAGCAACCTCCATCTGTCTCCTGCTGATCCTTCAACCCAGGCACGCGTGGGTTCCCTCAGGCCGCATGATGCCTGCTCATCAACGTCTAGGACGTAAGATGCTCCCATACTTTAAACAGACACAGTGCAGGATGAGACAAACTCAACAACTATGCACACACTGTCTCTCTATACATAACCCTCCATTTCTCTCTCGACCACGTAATTTTGGAAAGGCAACCTCTTCTTGGTCTTTCTGTGATTCAGGAAAATGGTCCATCTTCTCCATTTTCCCCAGGCTCAGCATGTATTCTGAGGTGGTGGGGGTCGTCGGCAGCACCCGGAAGTGTAGGGCCGCCTCCTCCCATGTCTACCCGGACGTGAAGGGAGACCCCCTGGAGGCTGGTCTGGTTTGGTTTGCTCCCAAGGCTCACGAGACGCACGCACACCTTTCGTCATCCATCTCCAGGCTGGACTCGCTCTCGGACAGCTGTCGACACAGGGCCTCTCTTCTCTCCATCTCTCTCTGCAGCTTCCTCTGCAGTCGCAGGTTCTCCTCCCGCATGTGGCGCTCCTCCTCCAGATATTGGGCCATTTTCTCAGAATCTGAAAGGCCAGAATTCTCGATTCAACTATGTTTCGTGCAATCATACTCAAACCTGAACTGAGAAGACCGCAGTCTGGCTCCTAGGCCACAAAGAATGTGCTCCCTCTCCCACACACAGGAGACCTGCATTCAAAGTTTACCCCACGTACCCAAGTTTGCCAACAATTTGCATTTACAGAATAACAGAAGAAGGGGCATGGCACTGGGAGGTCAGGTATCTTCACTCCCACTTAGGTGCCTTCTAAAGTGCCACATGTGGAGGAGGAAATGGTGAACAGCAGCTACCAGAGCCCTGCGCGCTGCTGCAGCCCACGGGGGACGGGGCGGGGGGGGTGGGGGGGGCGGGACCCAGCCCAGGGACCCCCATTCAACCCGGGTCTGCTGCCACTCAGCTCCAGTCACACCTGTTAGCACACCAGTGAGGACCAGTGCACTAGGACACACTCGGTAAGTCAGAATTCTGTTTATAAAAACAGAAACTGACACAGTAAACAACTTTAGGTGAATATGTCAAGTCTAACTTCTGTGAGACTCTTTCCCTGACTCATGCACAGCCTCTCTACAGCAGGTAAAGACCCATATACCTGTCCCTCAGGAGCTGCCCCATATGACAAGGCCCCTGCTACAGGACTGGTTTCCTAGGCCAAAGCTGATTAGCTTCAGGGTGGGACGCTGGAACCAGCTGAGCGCATCAGATTTACTCTACAGGAATCTGAAATGTGGGGCTGACCTCTTCATGAGGCTCTAGAATCTCCTTGTGCCGAGTTCCCTGGAGCATTCCAATGAATGGTAAAACTTGCCCCCACCCGGCCCCTTTGCTGACAGAATATGTTAAGTCACCAAAATAATATTAATATAAAATTCAGTATCTGCCCGATCATGTTTAAGAGAGACCTACAGCTTACTGCTCCATATTATTAGCCCACTCCAAATTCTTTTAAGGAAAGAAGCAGTAGAATTCCATACTGATCACTTCTTTCCCACAAAGTGACCCTACTTCAACTCCGAAGTCCATCCAATTAGTTTGTTTTAAGCACCTCTATGAAGGTATGGTGTTTTAGCAAATAATGACTTCTGATGATAAGTATTCAATGATTTCCAAGACAGCATCATTACAGAATATATAAAAGCTCTTGAATATCCTTATTTTAGAAATTCAAATAAAAATACCAAAAACACTAAGTTATTAAACACTATTATGTGCACTAAAAACTAAATCCCTCAGTTGTTTTCAATATAACCAGAAACCCTGCTGCCTAATCCAGATGCAAAAATCTCTTTAATTGAAGGCATGCTGGGAAGATATTTACAAAGTACACTTTTAATATAAACGATTTAAATTATTTCATCACAAATACGCAAGCCTGTAGAATTTTTCACTAGCTCTACAGGAAGCACTATATTGGCCCCTTGGAGTATTATTGTTTCTAGAACAAGAGGGGCAGCTGTTGGAGCAAGCTGCCTTTCTTTTCCATAAATAGGAAAGCTTTAGAGAACTGAGGATTTCTGAGGCTTTTCTGAGGAAAATCGTTTAAGAGAAAACACTGTCTTTCAGATGCAACCCTTTAGCATCTGGGGAAATCAGCAGGGGAATCCTTAAACAATAATCTATACACAAGAACATCAGTTAGTAGGAGTGATGGCCGGAGGACTTTCCTGGCATCTGGGCAATTAACCCAGAAGCCAGAGGACAGAGAAGGCACCAGGCCCATCACCTCTAGGTGTTACAGACCAGCCTCAGGTGACTGACACCACGGTATTCCTTGGGTGCCCTCTGCTGGCACATCACCGGTGACACTTGATTTCAAGGCTGGATTTACTCCCATGAGTCACCCTGTCACCTTCTCTCACAAAGAGCTCCCTAACACTTAGGGGCCACACCTGATGCTTCCGCCATCTTCAGCCATCTTGGAACACTTGGTCAAAGTCAGCATCGACAGAAGGTGACTTCCAGACGGACTCCAAACAGGTGGGTCTCCTATGATCCAAAGGTGGCCTGTACATTTTGCATCCCCTTTCAAGTTTATAGTTAGAAAATGCTGGTACCCAGACCCACCCCAGACAGATCAAAATCCTGTGAATGAAGCCTCTCTACCGCTATACTGAACAGTCCCCAAGGGATTCTTATGTTCATCCCGAGCTGAGACCTATTGGGAGACAGGTTCAAGTTCTGATACAGCCAGACCTGGAGGGTGAGGAGCCAAGTATCCAGAAGCAGCCCAGGGAGGCAGGCTACCTGACCTCAGTCACTAACTCATCTTCTAAACCAATTCAGACCAGCTGTGAGCCAGCTGGGTGCCACATGTCCCTCCTTCCAGTCAGCTTTCTCTGCCCTCACAAAAATCGAAATCGCACTTACGGATGCCTCTGTTTGCATCTGCAATCTCTTCAAAGACCAAATAGTGCCATAAGAAGAAAGTAAAGGGAATGAAAAATTCCTCCTCAATTTCCTCTAAAGATTTTGTCTGGGGCACAAGAGAAGTATACACGAGAAAGCCGATGGCACTGAAAGGAGTTCAGGAAGGCACGAAAAGACCTCTGTCTGTCCGGCACCCCAAAAACTCAAAAAATATCCTAACATATCTAGTATTTGAGAATTCACTGATTTGTTTTCATAAAATGTATGTCATGGTTCTCAACCCAAGGTACACATCAAAATTCCTTGTATTAAAAAATTGGAGAACCAGTTTCTACTCCTAGGGTAAGCCCAGAAACCCATATTAAGTTAGACAGAATGATGAACCCCCAAAGATGTCCACATCCTAATCCCTGAGGCCTGGGACGATGTTACCTTACAAGGCAAAAGGGACTTCGCAGATATGATTAAGTTAAGGACCTTGAGATGGGAATTTATCCTGGATTATCTGGCTAGGCAAATGTCATCCCAGGGTCTCATAAGAAAGAGGCAGGGGGTCAAAGTGAAAAGATGCGCCCATGGATGCAGGCAGGAGTGCTGCCAAAGCAGGGAAGGGGCTATGAGCTAAAACACGCAACCTCTAAAAGCTGGGAAAAGCAAGGAAACAGAGCCTCCCTTAAAGCCTTTTACAAGAAACCAGCCCTGCTGACACCTTGATTTTAGTACAACGAGACCTATTTTGGACCACAGACCTTCAGAACTATACTTTAACACATTTGTGTTGCTTTAAGCAACTAAGGTTGTGGTCATTTGTTACAGCAACATGAGGAAACTAACACTATTTCTTACAGGTTCCAAGGATGATCCTGAGTCACCAACCCAGATGCACTACTGGACTAGAACTTGCAATGAACTTTAGAGAAGAAAACATAAAGAATCACTGAAATTTTAAATGCACATTCCCTGGACTCCATAAATCCACTTCTGGAGTTTATCCTGGTGTTCTTGCTCAGGTGTCAAATGTGGGGACACAGATGTTCATTGTGGTGGCAGCATGACAACCAAAATGGGTCCGTTGGTATGGGACTAGTTAAATAAATTATGATATACAGCATCCATGGGCCATATGTTCTAAGACCCTCAGTGGATGCCTGAAACTGAGGATGACCCCAAACCCTGAATATACTATGTTTTTTCCTAAATATACACACCTATGATAAAGTTTAATTTCTAAATTAGGCACAGTAAGAGATTAACGAAGTAATAATAAACTAGAACAATTTTAACAATATAATGTAATAAAAGTTATATGACGTGGTCCTGGTTTCTCTTGTAGAGGCCAAGGGCAGGCCACTCCAAGATGGGCCACTTTGGCAGGAACAGTATTTTGAGGTAAAGCAATCCACACCCAGCAGATTCAGGAAGAGCTCTTTACTACCCCCTCAACTGCCTGCCTTTATCAGGAAGACAGCTATTCACAGAGATTCTTCTTTATCTAGAAAACTTATCTACATAATAGGGCAACCTTTGTTTTCTAAACCTCTCCTCTCATCATCCTGCTAATGGTCTGTCTCCCTTTGTATCCTCAGACCCCCACCCCTCTCTTTAGCTCATATAAGCTTCCCGATGCCTGACTGTCCTTGGAATTTCCATGTCTGTGTAGAGTCCCACATACATATGCTACTAAATTTGATTTTCTCCTGTTAATCTGTCTCACGTCAATTTGATTCTTAGTCCAGCCAGAAAAACCTTGAAAGGCAGAGGAAATTCTTCCTCCCCAACACTCTCAAAATACGTTAGTATGCTGTACTCACCCTCCTTGTGATGATGTGACATGATACAATGCCTACGTGAGGAGATGAAGTGTGGGGAATGACATAGGCATTGTGACAAATCATCAGGCTTCTGCTGCCCTTCTGACGGTAAGGCAGGAGGGCCACCCACCTCCCGACCAGGCTGACACAATGGAAAGCAAAGCTATGTAGATAAGAAGGCACTAGTGTATCCATAGAACGAATACTAAGCAGCCTTTTAAAAAGGGAACCAGACAGCTCTCTACATGTATTGGCAAGAAAAAACTTACAAGATACTGTAAGACAAGATACTGTAAGTACAAACAGAAAAATACAAAGAGTGTGTTCACGGTGCTGCTTTTAGTATAAAATAAGTTCATACAGACACATACATGTACCTGGAAGAATCAATAAAAAAATGTGCAGCGGGGGGTCGGGGCGAGAGGGAGAAGCGCTCTTCCCTGCGCCACACTGTCTAGTCAAATGCATCTGAGCAGCCTGTGCGCAGAAACAGGAAAGACCCAAGCAAATGCACAGTGACCTAGTCAAGTGTTCAGAAATCTAGTTCCTCTGATTTCCAACTCAGTATCTGGACATTTTCCCAAACAATAAGGCTGCATTTTTAAAGCATTTATTCTTCAAGTACAATGAGCAAATGTTAGCTGAAGCTAAAATTTAGTAGTAAGGACGATAAACACTATTCTCTGCCTTAATTCCCCAAAGTACATTTGTGACTACAATCCTAGAGATGAACACAAGGAGAAGACCAAAAATAGTACCCAATTCTGGACCCTCCTGAAATTATTTGATTTTCAACAAGTATTGTAAACTGTTTTCCTGTCCTACTATAATACTTTCAAAAATAATCCATTCCAGGATGATAGAAAGATTTCTACACGCATGTATTGGTAATGAAATACAGGATGGATTTGATCTATGCAAATTCCATGGTAAATACTGGTAAAAGCCTGTGCTTGGTAAACGGGTTGATTGTGCCCACAGAAGACCAGTGAAATCAGAGGTGACATACGCTGTAACTGAGCGGCTCTCAGCTGCTTCTTCAGCCTCTCCACTTCGTTCTTTAAAAACCTGATGTGGCGCATCATGTTTTCTGGAGAGTCTATCTCCATGGAGATGTCTCTAGGCGACGGGGGAGCAGAGACTGGCTGGTCTAATTTCTCCTGCAGGATTCTTCAGTGAAAAGAAAAATTCCAACAATGAAAAACAGTTTGCCTTAAAAGACAAAACAACATACTAGCTGGAGGGTTTGTTTTCATAGCAAGCTCCTGTGAATCACCGGAATTCACAGGGTTGTCGAACTCAGGCTCTGCACATTTTATATCCACTTCTGGTCTCCCTTACCTAGTATCCAGGTCAAGGTCAAAGGGCAGAGCTGAAGGATCCACCCTCCTTTTTTTCTTTTAAATGACCACTGGTAATTAAGCATTAGTGAAAAAGTCTCCAGCATTTGCTTCTGATTATTATGCCTGGTATAGAGTAGGCACTCAGAATTATCTGCTGACTAAATGAATCACATCTGTTTGCGGAAACGGAGATACTAAAGAAATTTCACTCTCAATGCTTTTCTGGTCAACACTTCCGAACTATGTACTGTGGTCCCCCTTGGAAGGTGACGCCACACAGACTCTACTTCTAAAATTTCCTTCCTGAAAAACCAATCCTGAGGGTGGGGCAAACTGGGCTGAAGGCCCTTTGTTTCTGGTCAGAGCACAGGTAAAAGATAAAGAACAAAACCAAACCACAATCACTGGGTTAATAATTGGTGGTCCCACCTTCTATACCAATTACGGTTAGTTTGAGGCACAAGGAACGTGAATATTCAACGGCTTTTCACCAACCACATGATACTTCATATTGCTTAACACAATACTTTGGTACTTATACATATAAAACCTCCAACTGCGCTCTGCAAAGGAAGACAGATTGGCAATGGACCTCTATGTCCCCTTTCATAAGCTACTAGGGTCTTGGTTTGGTTTGGCTTTTAACTTTTTACCTTTAAGTTTGCCTAAATGCAAACTGTGAATCACCTTCAGGCCTGCCCTTGTTGAGAAAACTGGTATGTTAAATATTGTAATGGTCCCTGAGTTTATTATATTAAATACCTTTTCATAATTCAATTTTTTAGTACCACTACAATAATGCAAAGCATACTCAATTCAACTACGGCTTGAGTATTTCCCTAGAGATATAGCTTTAATTTTCACTTTTCTTAAAGCCTGTGATAGGACGATATTTTGCAAATTTAGAGATGAACTCAAAATAACTTATGGATGTTCATCCAAACCAAATAGTTATGGCCAAAGCCTCTGGTTAGCAAAAAGATCCTAGTGAAGTAGATTAATGAATATTTTTTAAAAACTCCCTTTCTACACCCCCCACACACACATCCCACATACAGAAACCCCTGACATTCTTCAAGTCCTGCTCCGTCACCCCCATTCAATGTATGCGGTACTTAAAAATTAGGGCACGAAGGGGCTCAAGAAATGTCTGCTGTTGAATGACATTTCACATCCATGTACATACATTTAGCAAAATGATTCCTAACCTTAACTATGTACAAGTATTTACAGTAAGTTTTCAAGTCAATTGATAATAGTTTTCCTATGAAAATCTCAGCCTTCCTGATGAAGTACACTCTAGAGATGTGTCATAATTAAGCATACATAGTACACATCCTAAGCACTTGAGAAAACCGGGGAAGCCAGTTCAGTAAGGTAAAAAGCTGAAATTGCAACCATCTTTCCCGAACAATTTGAAGGTGACTAATTTTTTCATAGCCTTTGTCCCAAATGAAAGGAAATTTTACTGGGACTATAAGAGAGAAATATAAAGACGTGACCAACATGAGAAGAGTTCAGAAGGCTTTCAACATTTTTTTGGTTTGGCAAATTAAAATGATGTGCATCACCCAAAGAATTAAAACACCCCTTTCCTATTTGTCAGTCACACCCAGAGCATGCCCTGGCCGTGCACACGCCCCACACTGAATAGCAAGACTAAAACAAACCGCTTTTCAGCTTCAAGTTTGTCCATCCTTTTCCAGAGACGATTAACTAGCGCTTCCTGTTCTTGTTCCAAAGTATTTTCAAGGTCGATCTTCTCTCGTCTCAACTAAAGGAAGGAAAAAAGTTTTACTGAGAATAGTAAGCCACTTAAACTTTGTTAATGAGATTTTTTGATTGGACTATTAGGACCCCCTTATTTGGAGAAAACTGCAAAGAAATGGCCAATTTCCTGGCACAGACACATTAAGTGCATCTAGTTCTTAAACTTTAATTGAGAAAACCGAGACAGGTTCATTCTTTGATGTTAAAGCTTAATTGCTGTCTGGTACATGAATCACCCTGCTTGTTTCAGCATTTATTCAAGGCACATGGAAAGTCCTCCTTAGAGAGGGTTTGGGGGAGCTCGGCTTACCACTCATACCAGGACTTCTCTGGGTTTGTCCCCCGACCCCAGTGCTGCATGTAGTTCAGGGCTAAACCAGGAGGTTATATTACCATGTATATAAATAACTCAACACCTGAAGACAATTCTACATACTGATTAATGGGTGTACAATACTAGTTAACTCTGAGAAGGTAAAGAAGAAGGAAGGTTTGATTTGGGGGAAAATCTGCAGTTGCAAAGGAAGCCCCAAAATGCACTCTACACTTCATGAAAAGAAGCAAAGATGGGAAAATGCATTTAATCAATCACTATTGGGCAATATGCAAATACTGTGAACAATGCCAGCCACTGGCTAGTAGGGTGTGTAGCAGGGAACCAAAAAGTCAGAATTTTCTGCCCTCATGACACATTTTAGTGGGGTCAAGACAGTAAATGAAATAAATTATATACTTTGGTGGAGAGTGAAAGCGGTATGAAGAAAAAGAGGGCTGGCAGGAGGGACAGAAAGTACAATGATCAATTTCACAGTAACGTGCAGAGGGAATGCGTTATATCATTCTTGTACTTCTCTAGGGGTTTGAGATATTAAATAATTTTAACAGAATTTTTTTAAGATTTTATTTATTTTTGAGAGAGATCGAGAGAGAACAAGAGCGGGGGGGTGGGTGCGGGCAGAGGGAAAAGCAGACTCCCTGCTGAGCAGGGAGCCTGATGCGGGGCTCGATCCCAGGACACTAGGATCATGACCTGAGCTGAAGGCAGACACATACCTGACTGAGCCACCCAGACATCCCAGAATTTTTTTTTTTTTTAAACAGAGAGAGGTTATTGTACTGCCCCTATGCTGTCTCTTATAATAGCAACTCACCTTTTCAATCACTGAGTCAACAAATTATTTTTGATTGCACAGCTACAAAGATTTCCTTAGCAGGTCACAGAGGCAAGCTCCTCACTGATCAAAGATCCCCCTACATAGGGGCGCCTGGGTGGCTCAGTCAGTTAAGCAGCCAGCTCTTGATTTTGGCTCAGGTCATGATCTCAGGGTCCTGGGATCGAGCCCTGCTTTGGGCTTCCTGTTTGGGGAGGAGTCTACTTGACTCCATCTGCCACTCCTGCTCGCTCTCTCTCTCTCTCTCTCTCTCTCTCTCTCGCTTTCTCTCTCAAATAAATAAATAAATCTTAAAAAGAAAAAAAGATCCCTGCATATATAGTAAGATGAGACCAGTACTACGTATAAACTGTAGTCTTTTAAAGCAACCAAAGCAGACCTTATTAACATTGAATAAGCCAAGATCACATGGTCAAATGAAAACACAGCTGGGAAATACTTTCTGTGCACCGGGGCGGGGGGGGGGGGGGGGGGGGGGGG
>NW_023270244.1:1786996-1877585 GCF_011800145.1 Mirounga leonina
CTGGGAGCACACTACCGCACAAATGCTCTTTGGAATGTCAGACACTTCCTACCTGTAGCAAGGAGGAGAAACTCTGGAACAGCTCTCAGAACTCCTAGTAAACTGTGGGATGCTCTGCGCTGACCATATGCTTAGCCAAGCTTTGAAGTGCAATTCACAGCCATTTTTTTTAAAGAAACAAAATTCCAAGGCATTTACCCTTTAAGGATCCTGCTCCCCCGTTTAACTGAAAGCATTATAGAGAGTACTTGGTAGGCAAGGAAAAAATTCAAGCAAGGTATCATTTTACAGTAGGGATGCCTAGTAAACTTATGCCCAGTTGCTTTTAATTTTAGAGTAATCGTGCATAATGCTAATCAATAACTCTGGAAAGCAAAATCAAGACAAAGCTATCTCTACCCCTGTGTAACTTACTAGGCACATGGCTGTGAGCAGGTCCTCATCTACTGAATGAGCAGCCTGGCCTCCCTGCCTTGTGCCGTCCCCTCCAGGACTGGCCACTCTATCCTTCTCGGTCAGCCTTAAGAAGGCAGCTGTCTTCAGTCTGAGCTAGCTGAGGCACAGATCCTTAGAGCGGGGAGCAGCAAGAGAACCAACTAAGCCCACCCTTTCATTTTATTTTTTTTATTTTTATTTTTTTTTAAAGATTTTATTTATTTATTTGAGACAGAGAGAATGAGAGAGACAGAGAGCACATGAGAGGGGGGAGGGTCAGAGGGAGAAGCAGGCTCCCTGCCGAGCAGGGAGCCCGATGCGGGACTCAATCCCAGGACTCTGGGATCATGACCTGAGCCGAAGACAGTCGCTTAACCAACTGAGCCACCCAGGCGCCCCCACCCTTTCATTTTAGAGCTGAGGGAACACTGGTCTGGGAGATGGTGTGACTGGCAAAGCGATACCACCAAATGGGAGTGCTATCAGTCACCATGGTGGCCGAAGAGCTGGGCCCCCTCCAACCAGCAAGTACACGGATCTTGAGGAAAAATCAGGATTTAGGGTAAATTATGCTGCGGTTTGTGAGCCAACAATTCTTGGGAGCAGCAGACCAGGGGGTGGCTTAGGGAGTCTGAGACGATGCCAAACAGGTAAGAGAGCAGGCGACATGGGCTGAAAACGTGCATGAATCCCAGGTTCTTTGCGGCACCTACTGGTAGAGCTACGAGCTATCAATTCACTGCCCACTTCAGTGAACCACTGTTGTACCAACGCTCTACTAACTTATTTCCATGAAGCCAGCAGCACAGGAGGCCCCAGCCCAGCGGCTCAGACGTGGGGGTTTCATGCCACAGGCTGGCAGTGCCCTAGAGTCCATTTATCTTTAGCCTTAGAAAGAGTGGACTTTCCTTATTTTTTTCAGTTTTAAAAAATCTCAATTTTTCGGGCTCCTGGGTGGCTCAGTTGGTTAAGCGACTGCCATCGGCTCAGGTCATGGTCCTGGAGTCCCGGGATAGAGTCCCGCATCGGGCTCCCTGCTCAGCAGGTAGCCTGCTTCTCCCTCTGACCCTCCTCCCTCTCATGCTCTCTGTCTCTCATTCTCTCTGTCTCAAATAAATAAATAAATAAAATCTTAAAAAAAAATCTCAATTTTTCTAGACATAAATAAATACCAAAAAAATTAAAAATCTCAACTTTCCTGCATCACTGAGGAGTTCTCATTGACACTAAAAGGCAAAGAAGTTGGAGGAAATGGCATTATGATTATCATTAATTATGACTACAATCAATTCCCCCTCGAGTTCTTTATCAGAGTTGCCCCTCCATCGCTTGCCCACCTAATTCCACAACCTCTATATTTAGAGCCGAAGCATACACACCAGCTCTGCCGACTCAGACAGAAGTTGATTTTCTGTGCTAACATTGTCCTGAGATCAGACAATCCTTGAATCTGACAGTTTATGCTGAGTTTACAGAGCAGTAAGTCAGAAATTCTTGCCAATGGAAACTTCAGCCCAGTGACACACTGCTTTCATTATGCTGGTCTCTCTCTGTCATACTCTCCCCATCTCCTTCCTAACAATATCTGACGGCTTTTCTCATTCAGTTTGTGCAACAGGCACCCACACACCGATCACCAACATCAAATTCTGATGGGCGAACCCAAGCCCCTTCTCCCCCGCCCCCACTCCAAGATCTTATTTATTTGAGAGCGAGCGCACGCATGCGCCAGCAGGTGGAGGGGCAGAACGGGCGGGAGAGGCAAGCCGACTCCACCCTGACTGCAGAGCCCAACTCGGGGCTCGGCGTTCGACACTCAACCGAGCCATGCGGGCACCCAGAACCCAAGTCCCTTCTGACTGTTTATTCTGTGAGCACCCAGCACCAATGGGTATCACTGACTTGTATACTATTTATTTGAAAGCCTGCTTTATAATTAAGTCAGTTCAATGGACTGCCAAATTCTTTTCTTCTTCTCTTCAGTAGCTCTCCTTCCCATTGCAAGTTAATTAACGTCAGACCAGGAGTTCTTATTATGTTCCCAAAATAAATACAGAAACTTCAGTAGATAAACTTAGTGCATAAAAATCTAGCTGGTTCATTTGACTTCACAGCCCATCCTAGCTCTATCTTCTCAGTGGACAGATACTGACCCATCACCAAAAAAGCCAAAGGTGGCTGAGAGATGGGTCCCTGTAGCATTTTCCCATTTAAAGAGAACTGGGACACCGGGGTGGAGGGAGAGGTGTGCGAAAGAAATGGTTGGCCAAAAAACCTGAAGAGAACTTCAGCCTCACCACCGCGCTCAACTACAGAACTTGGGAAGGGTTTAATGGATTTTTGAAAAGTTTTAGTGTAACCACATTATCATGATTTCCATGGGGGGGAGAGGGAGAGAGAGAGAGAGAGAGAGAGAGAGAGAGTGTATGTGTGTACACACACATACATAGATATTTTTTAAAGATTTACTTGAGAGAGTGGGGGGAGGGGGGGCACAGAGGCAGAAGGAGGGAGGGAGAGACAAATTCTCCAGCAGACTCCCAGGTGAGCGCAGAGCCTGATGGAGGGCTCAATCCCAGGACCCTGAGATCATGACCTGAGCCAAAATCAAGAGCTGGACACTTAACCGACTGAGCCACCCAGATGCCCTGCTTCTATGGGAAAATGTATTTTGAACCCCTAACCTCTGGCTTAAAAAAACAAATTTTGGAAGGCAGCCCCTTACAACTAATCCAAGATAATAAAAGAGAGGGAAAAGCCCATGAGGTAAGGGCTACCATAAAAACAGAACACAGACACAAAGTTTGTTACAACGCACAGCAGAGGGCACAGAGATGGTGATGATATAAGCACCATACCCAACGTTTAAAAAAGAAATCGGAATCCTCTAAGACCTACATTAACCAAACTCTTAGTTGGCTAGATTTTTTTCCCTAAGAGAAAGAGATAAATCCTAAGAAAACAAGTAGGTGCTAGGATGCCCCAAAACCTTCCAGGTTAAGTAGTATCTGAAGGCTATCAATAGCTTAGCCCAATTTCCTATCAATTTGTTATGTAACACCATTAGATGTTCAAAGTGGTTACCCTGGAGATACAGCAGAATCACCTGGGAAGGTAAAACACCAATATTTAGAAAATGACTAAATTACAGACAGAAAAATGAACATTTTTGCAAAGGTTGAATGTTTGTATCCCCCCCAAATTCCTACGTTGAAGCCCTAACCCCCCAGTGTGATGCTATATAGAGGTGGGGCCTTGGGGAGGTAGTTAGGTTTAGCTGATGTCATGAGGTCGGGGGGGGGGGGGGCCATGGTGTAGGGATTCATGTCCTAAGAGTCACGAGAGACCTTGCAGCTTGCTGCTGTCTGCTCTCCCCCACAGGAAGACACAAGGAGAAGTCGGCAGTCTGCAACCTGGAAGAGAGTCCTCATCATAACTCCACCACACTGGCACGCAGATCTTAGAATTCCAACCTCCAGAACCATGAGAAATGAGAAATAAATTTCTGTTGTTTATAAGCCAGTCTATGTTGTTCTAGCAGCCCAAATGGGGTAAGACAATTTTTGTTTCTACCACAAGAGTAGAGCCAGTAAAAGATCTTAACCTCATTCCAGCCTACTTTGCCAATATACCTGAGTTAATCAAGGTTTTACATATCCATAGGAAAGAACAGGATTCATGGGGGTGGGGGGGGGGGCTATGAAAATAAAGATCATGAGCAACTGACATGAAAAGAGCTGAGTACAATGCATCATGGTCCTTGCTCTATGGCAAAGCCTTATTCACCAATTAAAGCAACAGAGTTGGTCAAAAGCTGTTGGTGTCTGTTCAGGCAATCAGTGGAATTTTGCTCAGCCCTGACAATTCTCCTCCTAGGTTGGAAAACATCTGACCCTTGCCTTCTGGAAAAAAAAAAAAAATGCTTTTTAGAAATCAAACAGCCAATTTGTTTTACAATTGAATTAAGACAGGTGTTCCTAGACCACAGAGCCCCTGAGGTACCTATCTGATTAACCAAGCTGCAGCTGGTTTCAAAATTAAAACCAAGTTCTAGGTCATCATCACTGCTCATGCAATGCTAAGCACAGAAAGAGCCGACAGAAGTTTGTCAGTGAAGAGCAAGAGAAAAGGAGAGAAAGGATGCTCATCTTCAAGTTCAAGAAGTCAATTATAGGTGAAAAATTTATCTATATACATCAGAAATCTACTAATAGAGGGGAAAAAAAGGAAAAAGATGTAAAAAAATCATAAAGAACTATATAGCAAGATAATTAGGGTTGCCCTTTGGGTGAAAGGAATATTGGTGAGAATTTCTCTTCCTGCCTGTTTCTGTCCCCATCCAATTTTTTAATGAACATTTACTATTTTTGTAACAAAAAACTTAAAGACATCTAATTTTAAAAACTGACAATTTCCCAATACAATTTAACAGTACATCCATTAATTTAGGATGCTTATTTACATATACAAAATCCTGAATAAGCCAATAAACTCGCAGAGGATAAAATGTTAGCTCTTTGAAACACTCTTGAGACTTTTCCAGATAACCCAGAGTCAACCTTCTTTACCATAGTTTCAAAATATTTCTTCTCAAAGACTGTGTTCTATAAAAATTAGACTTGTTCTTTTGAAATGAACATAACTTCAGGACAATATTAATATCCCATCAATATTAACATGTGAAAATGACATTATTTCATCATTTACCAGTTCAGTAAATTTTGCTTTTGTTCAGTGGTGTTGAGAAATGAAGGCTTTTTATGAAAAACACAACAAAACAAAAAACACACATAATTACTCAGATTTATATGGTTTCTGGATTTAAGTTTTCATCACTTAACATCGGCATGATAGCATATAAATCTGCATAGTGGGTTCATAATTCTAGGGGACTTTTACCAAATAAGTACCACCAGTGGAACTGGGTGTACATTCTTCTGCCACATCAAGAGTGCTGTGGAGAAGTCCATGGGAAAGGAGTCCCATTAAAGTGGATGTGGTGGATACACTATCACATCAGTGGCTACCACCAGTCCCTTATCTAAAATGAGCTTAGGGGCGCCTGGGTGGCTCAGTCGTTAAGCATCTGCCTCCGGCTCAGGTCATGATCCCAGGGTCCTGGGATTGAGCCCCACATCGGGCTCCCTGCTCGGCAGGAAGCCTGCTTCTCCCTCTCCCACTCCCCCTGCTTGTGTTCCCTCTCTCGCTGTGTGTCTCTCTCTGTCCAAATCTTTAATAAATAAATAAAATAAAGTGAGCTTAAGAAAATAACATTAGGGAAACTTTGCTTGATATGCTTTCTCCAAAATGGAAGTTTCTGTGATAAATCATTACCGCATCCATCCCACTTTCTTACACAGAGATGTTGGATTTACTTAGCCATTCATTCATCAGCCATGTATGTTTAGCTAAGGAGAACGCCCTTTCTTAAGTCACCAACTATATTATTGTTCTGGTCATAAAGATACAAGATTTCATGCATTTCAAAATCACAAAGTCTGAGTACAGTATCTCTGGATTTTACTGCCCTCACTATAGCATACCAAATGGCCTTCAATTTAACAGGCAAAATCTTTACTTCCAGGGCATGACCAGAAACGCACCCTGTTGGATTGTGATGAGGTGTCTCTTTCTTTACACAGGAAACGCATTTTGAATTTTTTCCCTGCCATTATGTAACATCATCTGCACCAACTGATCCACATGGCAAGTATGCTTCAAAATAAAGTCTGACAAGATAGAACATAGTGAATTTTTCTAATTAATTGAAATGAGATCTAGCAAAGGAGTTCTGAGGGATTTTTCCCCCACGTCCTGTAGAGAGACTGACTTATCTGTGTCCCTGACAGAGCTCAGAGTACACTTTCCCAGGCCTGGAGTGGGGACCTCTTAGTGGGCTTCATGACATCCTGACGGCTTATGGGTTACAAAACAAATCAGCTGAAAGGAGAGCCTGCTAACGCTTCCTTTGAGTGCTGAGGATTGCCCCTAGGTTGCCTACTTCCAAGGTACAAGATCCCATTCACGTTTCAGCTACGCTCTGAGGCTTTTTCCTACCTTTCCCAAATAAGCGGTTGGTAAGATGCTTGCACCCAAGCTTCTCGAGCAACCAAACATCCCCAAGGATTTGCTACAATCAAACTGCCACTGAGCAGACTTCAGGAATTACTATGATTATTGTGTCTGGCTGCACACTGATGCAGCTAACCTACACATGCTGGCACAGGTTACGATGTTTTATTTAAAAAAAAAAAAAAAAATTAAAAGCAGGCAGCAAATTATAATAGCCTATTTTAAAAAAAAGGGGGGGAAGAAGAAAGAGGAAAAGGGGGAAATAAAAAATATGAATAGCAGTTGTTTGGGGGGTGGATTGTAGCCTAGGTTGTGTTTTTTTCATTTCTGTACTTCTGTGTTTTCCAAGTTTTCTTTTTCTTTTTTTTTAAAGATTTTATTTATTTATTTATTTGACAGAGCGAAAGAGCACAAGCAGGAGGAGCAGCAGAGGGAGAGGAAGAAGCAGGCCCCCTTCCAAGCAGGGAGCCTGATGCGGGACTCGATCCCAGGACCCTGGGATCATGACCTGAGCCGAAGGCAGATGCTTAACCATCTGAGCCACCCAGGCGCCCTCCAAGTTTTCTTGAAAGAGCAATGGATCACTTTTATAATACATAAAACAATTAAAAACTGCCAACATTTCCACAGTTTGAGATTAGCATTTGAAATCAAATTTCAAAG
The DNA here is from genome assembly GCF_011800145.1 of Mirounga leonina. Classification (NCBI taxonomy): domain Eukaryota; kingdom Metazoa; phylum Chordata; class Mammalia; order Carnivora; family Phocidae; genus Mirounga; species Mirounga leonina. Next base: position 1,794,167 of record NW_023270244.1, read on the forward strand.
CCTGCAGTGGTCACTAAATGTCATCTCCTTAATGGAAGTGAACCCTCCAGTCACAGGGTTGTTCTTTGGGAAAATGGCACAGAGAAGCCCGCGGGGACAACCAGAGCCAGGGCGGCAGAGTCCTCACTGCCAGACCTGCAAGGGCAGCAGGCAGCAGAATGGGACTGTAGCAAACCCAGTAGGGCCACACTCCCTATGAACTTTAAAAATACCTTGTTCCACAGCAATTAAAAAGATCAACCAAAGATGCAAAACTGGTTTGCATCTTAAACGAATTACCGTGTACACAAGTAAGGCAGAAAGGCCATCTTGTCTCCTGAGCTAAGAACAACTGTTCTAAGAGCTGGAAACCTAAAACCTTTTTTTTTGTTAATAGCACTTAAAATATACTGTTTGCTTGTTTCAACTTAAAAAACAACAACAACAAAATAAGTCTTGTCCTAAGGCTTGAAGGACATCACTCTAAACCCCAGCCCTGTGATTTGCTACAGTCACAGAGGGTGAGAGACCCCAGGGTAAGAGGGTATCGCCTCTGCAGTGCTCCTGAAGCTGGGGTCTTTTCAGGCCTCTGTACTCACCGGACACTGCCAGGTGGCTGAAGGTAAGCCCCCAGCACCGATCAGCACGGAGGCCTACATTAGGCAAAACGCTGCCTGGAAAGACAAGCTTACGCCCTCAAAGCCACCACGGAGGCAGACCACCGCAACCCTTCTCCTTCCTCGCCCAGGAACAAAGAGGAAGGGTTCAACCTCACATCTTCTTCACCAGCTTTGTTCCGTTTCCAGCATCTCTGCTCCATGCAGGGCCTGCACCCACTTTTTACCGCACGTCTTCCTCCCATTTGTCTCCTCCCTGTTCCCTTGCAACAAGGCTGGACTTAGATCTATCCAACCGTGTGTGTCAATTAACAAATAATTAAACCAGGTGCCAAGGAGCTTCAGGGCCTCTCCTGTGGTTGGGGGTGGGGGGTGGGGCCACTGCAGGGGTGTCACTGCTCCCCTCCACCACAGCCATGCACACAGCGTCCCTCCTCACTGTCCACAGATCCACTGGCCTTCCCGGACCAGGAGACCAAGCTCCACGAGGCCAAGGACCTAACATCATCTTTCTTAGCAGAGTATGTGTAGATAGCAGGCACATAAACTGAATGAATACAGGCTCGGGGCCATACAAATGCGCTAACTGCTCATAGGCACAAACGAAAGCCAAAGGGGCTGGGTCACACAGGGCATGTGAACACATACTGATTCATCAGTTGAAGAGACCAGGTCAAGGAAGGTGGTAAGACATTTGAGGCTCAATTAATATGCATGCTCATTTTCCTGGAAAACGGGTAGGGCAAAGTACCACAGAAATTAGATGGAAACTTTCATTATTAACAGCAGAAGCTACAGTTTTTGGAGAGCTTACTAGATGTGAATCACTGGGACTTGGTGTTAAGGTCAACATTGTGCCTTTCCTCCTTTAACTTATTAGAAAATCTATAGGGAAGAAACACTTGAATTGTTTGCTAACTGCTGTTTGGGAAGCAGTACTGGTCATTATGTGACTGCTTGACAGCACATACCCCTGACTGCCTGGAGAAACGGACCTGTGGGGATCTGGGGGCAAGAGAGCATGGCACACAGCACAGCATGGTTTTCAAACTGCAGGTCATGAACCATTACTGGACTGTGAAATGAGTCCGTTGTGACCTACATTTTGTGAAAAATGAAACAGAATTCAATAGAAAATCAGTGCAAAGCACAAGAAACGCTGTTTTAGGAAACTTGTCCCCATCACATGTATGGTTACAAACACATTGGTGTCCTGGGTTGCCATGTTAACTTCTCTCTTGTCCACAGTGAAACAATTCTGAGGGGAGGGATGAAAGAACTTCGCTATGCGTGGAGTGTGAGGAGAGGCAGGATGCCAAGAGTAATCCTCTCAACAAAGCTACGAATTTAGGTATTCATGTCTGTTTCACAAAAGAGCTCAAACTGCTTGCCTGATGTCACACGGGTTCTTCAGATGGAAGGAAGATTTGAACCCAAGGAAGAGTTTTCCTATGCTAAGATAGGGCTAAGATACTATCATTTGTAAATGGAGGCTAATGAATGAAATTACCATCCAATTCTGAATCCAACTTTAGACAAGGATGTCTCTGCTTTTGGGAGCCGGGATTATCTCAGATAAAAGAAGACACCCCAAATTCCAGAAATAACAGAGAAGGCCACACTCGCTGGGCCAGCTAGAGGAGAACAGAGGAAGGACATCTGGTATGTGGCAGGTGACCCTGTTCATGATGCGAGTGTTAGCTGAATTACAGGACTAATTCCCCATTAATTCACTCTATTTTTTCCTGTTGTACTTCCTAACAATGGTTAAGTACCTAGTCCACCTGCTTACAGTCACGGTCTTCTCTTTTCCCACAGTGTTCCATGCCAAGTGCACAGAGGGCCCTCCACAGCTGCTGACTTGAACTTCACTTAATAAATAAGCTAGTACTGCCTGCCTCTTGATGCTAGTTATCCTTCTCCAGAGAAATAAGAAAAATCCTTCCTGGTTGGGAGAAAATATTCAAGATCAAGATTTCCTGACACTAAGAGAACATTCCAAGTTTTAAATGTTCTGTCACCTAAGAAAATGTGAATACCAAATAAGAGACTAACAATGATCATGTTTGAACAAAAATTTTCAAATAAGGGGTTTGCAGGCAGCGACCACCAGTTAAAAAAAAAAAAAAAGCCCGTCACAACACTAAAGTCATGCTGACTAGACTAATCCTAGTCTACAGTGAGGGCCTCCTGGCATGTGAGTTGCAAACGATATATCTGATAAGGGAATTGTATCTAGAATATGTAAGGAACTCTTACAATTCAATAATAAAATGATCTTAAATAGACATGTTTACGAAAGATATAAAAATGGCCAAGAAGCACCTAAGATTCTCAAAATCATTAGCCATCAGGGAAATACAAAACCACAATGAATACCACTTCACATTTACCAAGATGGCTTTAATCAATATGGTCCAACCACTTTGAAAGAACAGTCCAGGGGCGCCTGGGTGGCTCGGTCAGTTGAGTGTCTGACTCATTTCAGCTCAAGTCATGGTCTCAGGGTCTTGGGATTGAGGCCCACAGTGGGCTCCGCACTCAGCAGGGAGTCTGCTTCTCTCCCTCTCCTTCTGCCCATCCCCCACCCCCAGCTCACACTCTCTCTAAAATAAATAAGTAAATCTTTAAAGAAAGAAAAACAAAGATAAGCAGGCTAGCAATCCCCCCAAATGGTAAACACGGAGTTACCATGTAATCCGACAAATGCACTCCTAGGTATGTGCCCAAGAAAAATGAAAACATATATCCACATGAAAAATTGTACATGAGGGGGACCTGCGTGGCTCAGTTGGTTTCAGCTCTGGGCATGACCTCAGGGTCGTGAGATCAAGCCCCACAGTGGGCTCTGCACTCCAACAAGGAGTCGGCTTGAAAGTCTCTCCTTCTCTGTCCCTCCCCCCGCCCCCATGCTCTCTCAAGTGCACTCTCTCTCCAAAATAAATAAAATCTTAAAATAAAAAAAAAATTGTACATGAATATTCACAGCAGCATTATTCATAATAACCAAAGGGTTAAAACAACCCAAATGTCTACCAAATGATGAATGGATACACAAAATATGATATCCATTTATTTTATCCAATAAAAATCCATGCAGTGAAACATTATTCAGTTGGGAAAAGTAGTCAAGTGATACAGGCTACAACATGGATAAAAGCCTTATGCTAAGTGAAAGGAGCCACTTGCAAAAGAGGACATATTATATAATTCCATTTTTATGAAGTATCCAGGATGGGCAAATACAGACAGGAAGTAGAGTAGTGGCTGCTTCAGGGGAATGGGAAATTCAGAGTGACAGCTGAAGGGTACAGGGTTTCTCCTTGAGGTGATGAAAATGCTCTAAAATTGATCGTGGTTATGGCTGCACAACTCTGAATAGACTAAAAGTCAATAAATTGTACATTTTAAATGGAGGATTTTTATGGTATGTGAATTTATCTCAATAAAGCTGCTACCGTCACCATCACCGCCAAAAAGAAGGTGATCTAGGATATTAAGCAGAGGAACCAGATTCCCATCCAATTCCTTTGGAAGCCAGTGCCCGGGCCCTGAACACTGCACTGTACCTCCTTCCAAAATACAAATGACCGCTTTCCAGTTACCTGGCCAAATCTACACTTAAACTCTTCCAACAAAGCAGTAGGAGACCGTAAGACACATGGGATAACTGCCTCCAGATAGCTTACAGTTTAAAAAATAGGTTTACTGTCAGATAGATGAGCAAAGGCATGTACTACAGACAAATCATTATAATACATAATGTAGTACATGCCTTTGCTCTTGATAATGACCTACAGTATAGGATATATTCTGTAATATAGACCGTGACCTACAGTGTATCATATGGAGGATAATCAAAGAGAGGATCAGATCACATTCATGGAAGCACAGAACAGATTTATTTTTACTGGACGAAAAAAAAAAAACATTCCCCCAAAGCACTGACTAAAATTATTTATAGCTGAACAAAATACAGAATAAGTTCCCCAACATTTAATCATCCCAGACATATCCAAAACAAAGGGGGGAAGTTTCATGATGATGTTAAATTTCTCCATCTTAATTAACATAGGAACTTGATATCCCAGATCTGAGGTTTATTTCCAGGATAGGGCTTTGCAGTGCATATATTCCATTGTGAACTCCATTTCTTTATTATTGAGGTCTGAAATAACCCTGAAAGTGCACTGTGTCATTAAGTTGGTGAGAATGTATGCCTTGGACATCATTTTAAAGGGTTTCAGTTACTGAAGTCCCCAAAGAGTCTTAAGATTGCAGCAATCCATTCTCTCTCCCCCATGGACTCTAAGATCAAACCGTCCTCTCAAGGACACCAGGCCACTACCTCCACCTTGTGGCCACAGCTAAACCCTGAGGGTCATAGCCCCATCTCCAAAGTCGCCTCAGCTTCTGAACAAATGCAAGAGAGAAGCTGTTTCAGTTCCTGACAGCCACCACCATGAAGGCCGTGACCAAGTGAAGTTCTCACAACACCCACCCCTGTGAGAATTTCACTTGGTCACTTGGTTAGCTCTTGATTAATAAGTACCAATACCAAGTATTTGGTGTGTCAGGGACTTAAACAAGAATCTTCAAAGCTTTAACTTCAATGGAACTGGTTACTGCTTCTCTTAGGAATTAGCAGGTGAACTTTGGAATACAATGTTTTTAAACTGTGTGTGGTAGGTGTTTTCTAAATTTAGATATTGCATCTGAATTCCGAAGACAAATGGTAAGTATAGATTACTCTGGATATGTATAAAATAGCCGACCTTTGAAAACGGAACTTTTTTTTCTTTTACCTGGAAGGGATAGAGAAATGTTTTTAGGACCATTATTCACAGTCTTAGAAAACTCAGTGACATTCCTCCCTATGATACAGGGAAATTCAAGAATAACACTGAAAACAGATGTCAGATTAATTCCAACCCTGACTTCCTCTCAAAGCTGACATTCCCGTCACCACTTCATTCTCAGGGACAATAATGAAACTAGAGCGGCCCTGGGGGTGATTTCAGAACCAGTCAACATGAACTGAGACGCACAGAAAGACCCTAAAGTTTGGATAAATCAGACAACTTTGCATGAATGGCTTAGCCAAACCATCGAACTGGCAATCAGGGTTGAAATTACAAAGAGCTGGAAGATCTTCATCAATACACTGAATTTTACATGGAAACCAAATCGCAGTACACTAGGGTCAGCTTCTTATAATTTATCTTAGGGAAAGTAAAATCTCAGGACATTAGATCGGGGGGAAGGCATCAGGGAGCACCGAGGCTAGGGATAACAAGTACTTCTGTCTGACATACCAACTTGGATAGGCTGATAATGGCTGTCCACAGTTCTGTGTGTTGAAGAGCATAAGGACCAGTCTGGACTCCCTAGGCAAGGCCTGTGCTCAAATACCAATGTCTGCCAAGGGCAACGGACAAAGGGACCATACCCTATTACTTTCCATCTTCTGTACCTGTTTAAGCTTGCCATTCCTGATTTTAGTTTGTCCTCCTCTGTTTACAAATGGAAAACTTGGGCCCAGAGAAGTGAATGAAGTCAATGCAAGGTCATACAACTAGTTAGTGGCTGAACCAGGTTAAGCAACCAAGTCTATGACTCCATATCGGTATCAACAAATCGAGTTGGGAAAAGATAGGGTTCAAATAATACCGCTAATAATTGCTAATAATACTGCTAATAATTCAAAGAAGAAAAATGCTGTTTGTTCTGAAGAACCCCTGACAGAAAAGTTTTAGCTCCACAACCACACTGTCTCAGGAACTTTCACAGAAACTATCCTGTGGTTAAAAACACATTGTTTCCCCTCGGTAAAAGGAACCTAACATTTCCTGCCTGTAAATCAGTACATCACAACATATCCCCAGAAACTTTATTAATTGCAGTTAAAAAAAAAAAGAGAAAGTGTGAGAGAGAGAGAGCAGGTGCTAGGCAGCTCTGTCAATGCGTACTTCAGAAATGAAGTCCCCACTGTGGGAAGAAACAGCTGAAAAGTATTTTTCACTTACATTGCTCAGGGTATCTGCAGGCCTGAAAGAACAAGCTGATAAGAGGAGAAAAAAGTATATGGAGAGAACTATATACATTTTTACCTGTTCTAATGTGAGCTGCTTAGAAATGGTATCATTCTCCAGTTTTTTAATTTTCTTCATCAGTTTGTTGACCTGGAATTCCTGCTCCTGTTCGAGATGCTGTTCTAGTTCCGCTTTCTCATGCTGCAACTGGAAAATGGGAAAAACACAGACGTGAAAATCAAGACACTCAAAAGCCAGAGAAACACGGGCTCCAAAAGCTGGGTCCACTGAGGTAAGAGGTATCATCACAGAAGTTACAACCCTCATGTCTGCCGATACCCAAGTGTACACCTATGAGGAACCTGCCCCTAGGTTCCTCTAACTTACAACCAGAAATTATAGCACACGCACACAGACGCCTGGCCTGAGCCAAAAGGCTGAAAATGACACGGCAGATACACCTGAGCATCAAATCATGAGTAGACCCAGGTTTCTGTTTTTAAAAACATGTAAGTGGTTGCCTCTGTAGGGAGGAATTGGGAGGCTAGGGAATGAGGTAAAGAAGGAAACTTGCTTTTCAATATACACACACACGCACACACCCTTTTGGTACTCTTCAAATTTTATACCATGATAAAAATTAAATGAAAAATAGAAATTTTACAGTCAGTTTTTACTAAATGAATTACTCAGATTTATATAATGTGTGTAAAGATGTCACAATCAGAAAACATACATAAATTATTCTGAATACTATTTCCCTATATACTAATAAGCATCCTTTGGCAAAAATCAGTACAATTAATTATCTTTCTATAATGAGAACATACATCACACCTCCTACATCTTTCCTAAAAACCAAGGGGGGAGGCCTCTTATTTATGCAGTTAAAAGATAAAGTTATGGTGTCATTGAAAAGCTTTTTAAAAATGTACTCCAACCATCAAAACCAAAAGGGAATAAAGGAAATCCATCAGATGTATGACTACTGGGGTTCTCATTAAGAACTATGCTTTATTTCTAACATTCTCAACTGGGAGGTTGGGTTGATCCACAGCAGGGGTTGGGTAGAATGATAGCAACAGGGTCCAGTATTTTCAAAATCAAGGGGAGATTAAGTAAAGGGTATTAAAAACAATGAAACACACACAGTTGTATGTACATATCTAAGAGGACACTGCTCCCTAATTTTACCTTCAAAACCATTTCTTCAGGCAGCATGGTGTACCACGTTCTTCATATGCATAGGCAGGCATGATCACCCCCTTTTTCTATGTGACAAAAGAGGTTTCCAAGATAATTCAGCTGGAAGGTGGCAGAGTCTGGGACCCACATCCTGTTCTGAACCCCAAGCCAGCGTTCTCCCACCGGATCCTGAGCAAACCTAAGAGGAATCATCTTCAGACTCCTCTAGTGTCCAGTGCATGCCTGGCGTTTAAAAAGTCACATGACCAAACACGTTTCAGTAATCCATGCGTGCTTGCCTGGAGGATGCGATGTCTTTTTGTAAACCCCGCATATGGTCTGATTAGCCAGCCCTGAGCAACCTCCACATGGCTGCACCGAACCCTCTCCACACTGGACACAATCCCACTGCTCTGTAAGCAAGCACATTCTTGGTTAAAAAAAAAAAAGTTTAAAATCTGACATAGTATTTTAACAATGGAAATGTTGACTAAACAGATGCTGGTTTTCTGCCAACTGTTTCTGATGTGCAACTCCAAAAAAAAGCTGGTCAACCTTGCAGGGACCCAGAAAAAAAGCAGATGCAAGGAGGTGCTTACAGTGACAAGTCTATTTTTAGCTCGCTCCTTAAAACTCAGGTTCTGCAAGATCAAGCAGTAATTAAAAGACATAAGAGAAATGGACAGAGAACAAGAAGAGCCCCTGCCATTTCAGACACAAATATCACTCAAGAGGAAAAAAACAGCAAAGCGTGCGCATCTCCACCTAACATTTTTATTCTGTAAACATTACCTGTGTGTCTTCTATCTGTAGGTCCTGCCTTAGACATAGGTGACTTCTCTAGTGAAGATATTATCCTTGCCCTAAAACAGTTTATGGACACTAAGCTTAAATGGTATCCACTGGTTTTAGAAAAATGAACTTTAGTTTTAAAACCTTTAAACCCTTTGCAAAGTCTTTTTTTTATATTAGCTGTTTTCCAATATGTTTTCAACTGCTGCCATGTTGATTTGAAAGAATACCCCCTTTTTTTTTTAGCATTATTCTTCTGCCCTGAGGTTAATTATAACAATAAAGGATGCAATCTAACATTGAAAAATGTCTGGCCCACGATGCCGCATTTGTCACAGAATGTCAATCTGAGAAAATGTTAGGCTGTCATGGGCTTACAGGAAAATATTCCTATTTAGACAGATGGTCTATATTGTCAGTATCTGATTAGGTATTTCCTTTAACAACACAGATTAAACTAGTAATAAAAGCCATAAAAGCTCTCCATTTTAAGAGGATTTTTCCTCTCAAAAGCTATATCCTGAGGAGAATTTGATGGTAAAGCTGCTGTTACCATAACTCAAGTACGTTCCCCGGGTTACACTAACCCATTTGGAAAAGATCAAGCCATCCTGGGATCTGTTTGCCAAAGATTCACAATGTTCTCCATCCCCAAAGGACAGCTTTGCTGCCTGCTTTGTTCTGCCGTCTCGCAGGTGACAGGCAATTTTGGAGCAGAGCATGGAGTTTCGGAACAGAACACTCTAAGTAGAAAACAGGGTTCTTCTTGGAACAAAGAAACCACCAATACAAAGAGAAACACAGAAATACAGAAACACACTCCCCCCCCTTTCAAATCCTCAGAGAATGAAGATGAGCAAGAGGGAGGTGGCAGAGCAAGGAAGGGATCTTGAGAAACTAACCACCACAGAGTTTACCTGAGGAAAATTCTGAAATTGTTTTAAACAGATACCATGTAAATTCAAGGCACTCGGCCCCAACGGGGCTTGAACTGACATCCTGAATCCACCTGCCTGTGTTAAAGCTGTAGCTCACGAAACCACAAACAAAAACCCTAAAGGGAGCCTGACTTAGGCTGACACAAGACCAGCCATCAGAAATAAACTCCAGTTTCAGTGGCATCTTCAAGTGGGTACAAAATTCAAGGCATGATTTTAAATTTCTAATCAAAGGCCTTAACACTTTATGAGCAATTTTATTTTTTTAAAAGATTTTATTTGACAGAGAGACACAGAGAGAGAGATCACAAGTAGGCAGAGCGGCAGAGGGAGAGGGAGAAGCGGGCCCCCCGCTAAGCAGGGAGCCCGATGTGGGGCTTGATCCCAGGAGATCAAGACCTGAGCTGAAGGCACCGACTAAGCCACCAGGAACCCCTTTATAAGCAATTTTAAATGTTCCAAGAAGGTCTGTGATCCTGAACTAGAACAAAAAAATCGTTCAAACTGAGAAGTAAATAGTCGAGCAAATTCTATTAATGTGTTCATGTGTTCACCTTAAATATATCTAAAGCAAAATGCTTAGGTAGATTAAAATTTTTTCAATCAGAATTGTCTATAAATACACCTTATAAAGTCAATCACAAAGATTATGAAACATAGTTTTTATAACTCCTACTTGTGCAATATATTATTAACATTAACAAAAAAACCCTGTAGAATGGATATTATGTTATATAACGGATGATCTACCGGCAGCACATTTTTGATGGAATTAGGGTTATATGAATAAAGGCTTGCTCCTTAGGATTCAGCATAAAAAAAAAAAAAAAAAAAAATTTAACCTAACTGAGAAGCCATAAGCAAAGATACAACTGTAAACCTATAAAATTCTAAGTACTAAAACTTGAGCATTTTGTTATTTTATCCACTCATCATATACTGGGCCCAAAAGCAAACTTCCAGCCCAATACAAAATACAAGTATAACATTATTTTGATCTAAAACAGGCTAGGCTTAAGCATCATTCAATCACTCATTAACTGCCATCTTTTTTTATAATTTACAAAAGCTTTCTGTGAACCAGGCCTCTTACATAAGAGATTCAAGAACTCTTCACTGAGTAATTCTCTCTAGCAGGTAGAGACACTGAAAACTGTTCACCTGCGAGAACCATCACAGGTGCACATGTAGGCTGGCTGCTGAGCCAGGCCTCCCACCCAGCATGCAGCAGGTTTGCCAAATCCCAGTCTGGGCGAAGTGTGTGTGCAAGTCTGGGTTTGTTGTCGATCCAGCCAATGCCAAGCGAGGTAAGCCTTCCAGCCACCTGCCCCACAACCCAGTTTTTCATGCAACTTCTGAAGAAGCCCAAGATGCTCCCACCTCAGTTCTCACTAGTTCACGCTAATATTTCTCCCTGTGTACTTACCACCCAGTCCTGCAACTGACAGCCTTGGTTTACTGACAATCACCAAGGACTAGAACTACCTGCACCTGGACCAAGTAGAGAACCACCACCCCCCCCCCACAGGACAATAACTACATTAAGTCACTGGATTGTCAAAAACAATTGTTATTCATATAAGCTCTGCAAAAAAGTTCAAAACTATCTCTCACAACACTGAGTCTTTTACGAACTAACTTTTCAACCGCTCTACTGAGCAGCCTGAGCAGAAAGACAGCCTCCCACTTCAAATCCATTATATCACCACTAAATGCCTCTTGGGCCCACACTTATTCCCACCTCCAGGCCCCGTCTGTTACTGGTACCATTATTCTCAATCAACACTTCACATCTCATCAGTTACCAATTGGCAGTAAGTCAGCCTCCCTAACAGCTGTCAAACCACCCTCTTCTTCCTGTGCTCATGGCCCCAGTCTAGTTCAAGTCTTTCATTCTTCTTCACCAGGCCACTGCCAAAGCCTCCTAATGGATCTCCCCAGAACCAATATGGGTCATCCCGGCAGACAAAGCCTAATACTTCAGTACTCCACTCAAAACCCTTCACTGGCTCCCTACTACTTGCAAAGGTGTAACATGCCAATGCATGACATTCAAGTGCTTCCACGATCCAATCCCTCTGCAAGTTTCCCATGCTTCCCTCATGCTATTTCACACTCTGCTCAAGTGACGGTCTAAGGTTTGCAAACCTAAAAGCCTTCAGGGTCCAGACATCTGGCAAAGAAGGATGGGTCTCAGCACAGGGAGTGGTTGTAACTGTGGTTAAAGGCAAAGTTCAAGACTCTTTTCCTAAAAAGTAAGTTTAAAAAACTGAAACCCATCATACTGGGCAAACACTTCTAGAGACCACTCTGGTCCTGGGGCTTACAGACTGCAAGCTCTGCTAGTCACATGGGAGCACTGTAACACGAGCAGCTGTGCACCCGTGGCCCACAACCCTGATCACGCTGCACCCTCTGGTACAGTGCCTGAATCCCTCCCTCCAACCTACTCAAAGTGGGGGACGGCTCAGAAAACATCTTCTATACCTTCCCACATGCCCTCCTCCTCTTCTTCACGCTGTGAGGAACACACCGTACTTCCCGTGCAGTATAATGTCTCCTTCATGGTGTGTTTCTTATTCTAATAGTTACTTCCAAAAGCAGCTAACACTTCAAGGCTCTAGTTTACGACGTCCCAAGCATTTTCCGGCCGTAATGGCGGATACTATCGTCTGCAATTTCCAAAGGATGAAACCATAGCTTAGAGAGGCCAAGGACCTGCCCAGAGTCACACAGCTGGTGAGGGGTCTAACTAGGGTTGAAAAACCTTGGTTAAAACCAAGATCTCTGCCTTCACGGCCTTTGTCCTTTCCCTGGATGTACGTAGCTGCCCTGGGGCCCCGGCGTACATCCTCCATCCCCCTCACAGGACTGCAAGCTGCACCAACAGCAGCGACCAGCACGTGCTGAATTCCACTCCAGATCGTGCAGAAAATGCCTTGTCTGTGCAAAGACTGACTGGAGAGATGATAAAAGTCTCACTTCCTTTAGACGGTTTCCCCTAGATGAAGCCTCAGGACGAACGGAACACCTCGGCAAGGCAAGTGTCAAGGGTGCCATTACTACATACATTGTACTCTCAAGTGACCGGCACCAAAATCAAGGAATAGAACATTGCCAGCTCCCTTCCAGATCACAGCCCCCCGCCCCTGAGAGGTCATCGCTCTCCTGATTCTTATGGTAAGAATTCTTTGCATTTTCTTTAGAAAAAACTTTGTTGCCTATATATTTCTAAACATTAGTTTTGCTCGGTTTTGGCATTCTTTTTTTGTCTAGCTGCTTCTGCTAAATAAACTTGATTTCATTCACCCACATTACTGAGTCTAAGAGTATTTTTACTACCTTATAATATCCCGTTGATGAGCACACCACAATTTATCCACTCCATGGACAATGGGTATTTGGGTCATTTCTGGTTTTTCACTCTGACGAACAATGCCACAAAGAACATCCTTCTAGACATCTGGCTCACATGTGCACACACTGTGAAATATATCCAGGAGTGAAAGTGCTGAGTCACAGACAGAATATTTCCAGTATCATTAGGTAATGCCAAATTGTTCTAAAAACAGTTGCAACCATATCCATTTTCTGACACCATACAGAAGGCTTCTCTAAGTAATATCCTTGTGGTTTATTTTGCCTTTCTTGATTACTAACGTGTACTTGTTCATTTGTTTACTGCTCACTTGGCTATCTGCTTATGTGAAGGGTCTGTTCAAGTCTCTATCCATTCTTCTTTGGGACTGTCCATTTTTCTTACTGATTTGTAGTTTTGTGCTGGGTTATATAACGTTGCAAATATCTTTTCCCACCCTGTGGCTTGTCCTTGCATTCTCTTTACATGATTGCCAATGATATGTCTTTGTTCTTCTCCAAGCATTAACTAATGACAATACTCCCGAATGTCTCTGTTGGGAGAATCTCTGTCCTGCTGCCTATCTGTAATCTCCATGTGGATGCCTAGACATCTTAACTGAACTTCTGAGCTTAATAAGCATCTTTTCTCTAGCTTACTTTATTGTAAAAATATGGTATGTAATACAAATGTGTTAACTGACTGTTTATGTGATTGGTAAAGCCTCCAGTCAACGACAGGCTATTAGTAGTTAAGTTTCAGGGGAGCCAGAAGTGATACATAAATTCTGATCGGTGGATGGGGAGGAGAAGTTGGACCCCTAATCCCTGTGCTGTTCAAGGATCACCTGAATTTCATCCTTGAACGGCTAGTACAACCCTCAGTGAAATCGTTTGAGCCTGCAATTCTTTCAGTAGGAAGGGCTGTTTCTCAGATTAAATTTCTCCAGTGGTTAGAAAGCTCATGTTTTCTAGTTGCTCCTCATCCAGTTGTAGAAAGTTATGTTTTTCTAAGAATTTGTCCATTTCATCTAAAATTCCAAATGTATTGCCATATACAATTATTCCTGAGTTATTATTCACTCTCCTTCTGAATGTCTAAAAGAAAAGTTGTGATGTGTTTCCTAACAAAGATTTCAAGCTTAGTTTTTTTATTTTTTTGAATGCAGTAAGCATGGTTACTTTGGAGTCTATGTCTGTTAAGCCCAATATCTAAAGTATCTGTGAAATCCATTTCTGTTCTTTTGTTTCTACTGGTTTACATCCATGAAATCTATCCCCATGTGCCTGGTTCTCCTTGTGTTCTGGACAACATATTTGAACTTGTATTTTAAGTGAAATTTGTGGCCTAGGATGATGGCATCTTCCTCCAGAAAATTCCATCTTCTTCTGCCAGGCACCAGAAGCCTGGGCCTACCTTAATCCAAAACGAAAGCAAATGCTCTCAGGACAAAAGCAGACTTGGGAGCTGCGGTCTTCTCAATTCCCACCTCCCCCAGGGCACAGGCCTGCAGGCCTTCCCAATCTTGTTAGTTCTTCAAGATTTTTTCAAAAATTTAAGAGCATTCTGTCTAGCTTTTATTTATCCTCAGTGAAGTTTATCTGGATTATCTCATCTGTCATTTTCTAACAGGGAAGGCAGGTGTAACTTTTGCAAGGGAATAGCTAGGTCCTTCCAGAAAATTATTTTTTAAATGTTATTTTCTTGACAGCATCCTCAACCCCGAGGACAAGCGCTCACTTCGGAGCAGATGGCTCCAGTATACTGGGCTTCCCATCCACCCAGAATACCTAATGGGCTACGTTAGAGTTTCCTGTATCCCCCAGAACATGATGGTGCTGGAAGCATTAATGCCTTTAGAGAAATCTGGTTAGGAGGAAAATTTTTAAAAGATGCTTCACAAATGAGATCAAGAAATCCTTTCGGCCCTCGAGTCGGCCTACTGCACTGAAAATCCATTTTGTAAAACCTAGCACTTTCTTCTTCGGAAGACTTCTGAGAGAGTGTTCAGCCCAAAGAAAGAACTCATTCTAACTTGAGACATTACTGTGAATTAAAAGGCCACACCTTTTCTATGAATAAAGATGAAAAAAGGAAAGTAAAGGCAGTTAGCAGCAGGATATAGCTCTGTATTTTAAGGTGATTACTGACTGGGTGAACTGTAAACAGTTTTGAAATGAAAAGAGAACCTACTCAAGAAATGCAAAACATGGCAACATTTATAACTGCAGTTTTAAAATCATTTAAAGTGTTTCCAGCGATGGCTAAAGGCTATCTACAGTGGAGCCAACAGTCCTTTACTAACATTCATCTTTTCAACTAGAAATAACAATGCTTACTCCTACCCTGGTGAGTAAAGCAAGCTCTCCTCCAGCTTCATCTAGTTATTTTTAATTTCATTTTCCATCTACTTTTATTTTCCCTCTACCTGTGTTTTCCCACATTTTTTTCAGGAAGTCAGCAAGGGAAGCTTGAAAGCCTTTACTCTTGCCCTTACATTTTTGGGAGTCCATACTGGTACATCCAATCTAGCCCTAATGTCAACACACATACGCACACTTGGAAAGAAACTCCGTGATTTCCTAAGACTAAACAACTGCATCAAGTTTACTGTGTTTTCTAATCATAATGCAAATTGTGCTGGAGGGAGATTTTTGGCAGGCTACTAAACAGGAAAATTCTGGCTCATCATTTGGCCTCTGGAGGCTGCATCATTTAAAATGCATTAAAAACATCCTGGGAGCCCTTTGCAGATGTATCGGGAACACAGTGTATAAAGCCCCTTGCTCCATGAAAAGAAACAAAGAACAGACAAAGCTGAAGTTCAGATAATTTGTAATAAAAACAATACACACACACACAAACAACCCTCTAACCCAACTGTTCTGTAAGCTATAGGTAATGGCAAATTTTTCAGACCAGCATTAATGGCCCTGAAAAAAGCCAAGAGGGCCCCCTGCTCTGACCACCTTAATGAAGAATGTATTTCAAGGTCTCTTCTCCTCTGCCATGGGGAGGGCAGGAACAGTTTTCATCTGAAGGGATGCAATGGCATCCTAACCTAGGTCCCTTTAAAATTAACTAGAGAGTTTCATCCATATTTCTTGCCCTGACATGCGATTTTGCCGCCTGCACAAACAAGCCTCCTAGGGGCTTAGCAAACTCGGGGTCAAAGGCAGCCTCAGACTCCGGTGCACATGCCGACACGCCGTGCTCACTGCTCGTGCGTGCGGGCATGCCTGCTACCCAGACCCACAGGCCTCCTGGGGTTGGGGAAGCATCCACTCCAGAAAGCCGCATCCATTAAGACGGTGCTGGAAGGAGAAACTGCTTCTCTAGAATTGAGGGGAGGAGAAGGAAAGGGGGCATGAAGTGGTACATCTTTGTCTGCATGAATAGGCAGATTCAGGGACTCACTCAAATTATACCACTCGGTTTTACTCCTGTGCAAACTGAGGTGGAAGAATATTACTGCCGCATGCTGTCTCCCGCACTGTGTGGCTGTCCGTCCTCTGGTAGTGGCAGCTTCTGCAGCAGCATCTGCCCTCCCCTCCCTTCCTCTCCTCTCTGTCACCTTTCCACAGATGTAAGGGAGCATCAACTATGTGCATTCCAGAAGGCATGCGAACCTCAGGGACCAAGTCAGTAACAGTAAAGCCATGCCACTAAACAAGACATCCAGAAGACTTTTATTCTTAAGTCCTCTGAATCATCAATAAGAATATGCCCTCCCCTCTGGAAAACAGTATGGAGGTTCCTCAAAAAGTTGAAAATAGAGCTGCCCTACGACCCAGCAATTGCACTCCTGGGTATTTACCCCAAAAGATACAAATGTAGGGATCCAAAGGGGTACACGCACCCCAATGTTTATAGCAGCAATGTCCACAATAGCCAAACTATGGAAAGAGCCAGGATGTCCATCGACAGATGAATGGATTAATAAGAGTGGTGTATATATATATACAATGGAATATTATGCAGCCATCAAAAGGAATGAAATCTTGCCATTTGCAATGACGTGGATGGAACTGGAGCGTATTATGCTAAGCGAACTAAGTCAATCAGAGAAAGACATGTATCATGATCTCACTGATATGAGGAATTCTTAATGTCAGGAAACAAACTGAGGGTTGCTGGAGTGGTGGGGGTGGGAGGGATGGGGTGGCTGGGTGATAGACATTGGGGAGGGTATGTGCTATGGTGAGCACTGTGAATTGTGTAAGACTGATGAATCACAGACCTGTACCTCTGAAACAAATAATACATTATATGTTAAAGAAAATAAAAAGAAGATAGTAGAAAGGGAAAAATGAAGGGGGGGGGAAATTGAAGGGGGAGATGAACCATGAGAGACTATGGACGCTGAGAAACAAACTGAGGGTTCTAGAGGGGAGGGGATGGGGGTATGTGTTAGCCTGGTGATGGGTATTAAAGAGGGCATGTTTTGCATGGAGCACTGGGTGTTGTACGCGAACAACGAATCATGGAACACTACACCAAAAACTAATGATGTAATGTATGGTGATTAACATAATAAAATAAAATTTAAAAAAAAGAATATGCAGGGACATAATAATCTCTATCATAGTTATGGTAGCATTATTTTCCGAGGACCAGATCCAATTTCAAATGTGAATCAAAAGTACAAAACCATTAACCTATTTGTTATTTTAAGGTCTAAAATTTAAAAGTTGGATTAGATTGAAAAGATTCAGAGATATATGTAATACCCAGTACCCTTCTTATCTCAGTCCTGTTCCAGGGTTTTAAAAAAAGAAAAAGTATTCATTAACTCTTGGCAGCAGTACTGGCTGAGAGAAGATTGCAGACAAGAACAGGACTTCCCAAAGAGCAGGAAGTAAACTTGATGCATCAGGCTTACATAAAAGCTAAGTGAAAAAAAATCCATGACTGGGGCACCTGGGTGGTTCAGTCGTTAAGCGCCTGTCTTCAGCTCAGATCGTGATCCCAGGGTCCTGGGATCGAGCCCCGCATCGGACTCCCTGCTCGGCAGGAAGCCTGCTTCTCCCTCTCCCACTCCCCCTGCTTGTGTTCCCTCTCTCGCTGTCTCTGTCAAAAAAAAAAAAATCCACAACTGCTAAAACCACTATCAATCTCAGCAATGTCAGGCCTTCCAGTTGGCATTGGTGATTGGTAGTTAACAGGGGAGTTAGGCATTATTTAAAAAAAAAGTTTTAAGACTGAGGACCAGTGGAATAAATCATATCAAGACTGACAAGACAGTTAAGCTAGTCATTAGAGCATTCGGATAATACTAGTTCTTAATGATCTGAGCATTCCAGAATCTTCTATCACCTGCAAATGCACCCAAGTCTGCAGTAGGCTTCAGTGCACTGAGCTCCTTGACAAACAGACACAACTATGAAAGAACTCTGTGCTCTCAAAGCCAGTGACAAAGAAGGTTTCAGAAGGTAAGGACAAAACAGGCATAAGAATTTTTAAACGTCCTTTTTAGGAAATAAGACATTTCTAATCACAAAAGTAATGCATGTTGCTTTTACAAAAGAAGGAAAGGGATATAAGAAAATTAACATAACCCATAAGCTCGGCACCCAAGTATAACTACAACTAATGTTTTGAAAAATAGTCTTTTAGACGTATTTCCTAACATACATGTTATAAATCAAAAACTGATGAAGAGGTTGCTTACAAAACATTTCTTGTAAATTTTAATTATAAATTATGGTTAAATACAACTTGTCTGTGAGGCATTCCAGAGCTGACTTAGTTCTGAAGCAGGCTTGTGCTGGACTTAAAAAAGTACTAGAAGGTTCTTCTTAGGACAGTTTTCAATCAGATTAATCAATCCCATGGCTCAAAAGGATGCAGATTTTTCAGACAAGTTTTCATAAAATGAAAGTATAATTTTCTGGCTACCCAATGGATATACACAAAAGCAAGAGAAAAAGCACGCTTTTTGTGTGTTGTTTCAATGATATTAACATATTTGAAAATATTTGAGCTATCTCCCAAACCTGATCTTCTAGGACAAAAGGATTTCCTTTCATCCATGCTTAAATAAACTTCCGTTTTTAAAGGTATTAGATAGGGGCACCTGGGTGGCTCAGTCGTTAAGCATCTGCCTTCGGCTCAGGGTCCTGGGATCGAGCCCCACATCGGGCTCCCTGCTCAACAGGAAGCCTGCTTTTCCCTCTCCCACTCACCCTTGCTTGTGTTCCCTCTCTTGCTGTGTCTCTCTCTGTCAAATAAATAAATAAAATGTTTTAAAAAATAAAGGTATTAGATACAAGTTCAGTCATGGCAGATGGGAAAGGAAGTGTCTCCTCCACAGCAATAATCTCTTATTTGTCCTCTGACCCAAAGAATTCCTTTGAAATGCACATAAAACCATATCCAATCACTATGAGAGACAACAGTCAAAGCGTGGTGACAAACCAAGAATTGTTCTACAAATAGCCTCTCGGTGGCCTTTGGGTGGAAAACCCTAACCAAACACTTTCCTGGTGAATGGGTCGATTCACTCATTTGTCGATTAGGGACACCTGCATGAGGTTTTTCTTGCAGGCTTTTCAAAAAAAGGTCTATCTAGAAGCACCATCCTACAGAGCCATATTAAAGTGATTACACTATTAGAAAAAGTCTATTGGTACCAATTACTCTAAAAAAGCCTCCAGATGGAGATCCGTTCTTCCACACTGGGTGGCAGAAAATGTGAGCCTTCCACAAAGGACTGGCTGAAGTCCTTGAGGCAAGCCTGGGGGGTGGGGGCACACCACAGGGTGGCAGCCTTCTTCCCTACTGTTGTCCCAGCTCTCTCCAACTGGCCAAAACCAGAGGAGGGCTTTGGGGGTATTCACCCCAAAATGGTATGCTGTGATACCTGATGTCTAAAGTGAGAGATCACCTATCACGCCATAGAACAGACATAGCTCTAGAACCTGCCAGAACCTCTAGAACATGTCAACCTCAAACTCCCTGACATCCGTCTCCTTTCAAGAGCCTAAGAACCAGGAGGGGGGATGGTGAGTCACTGCTTCATGGGTACAGAGTCTGGTTTTCAAGAAGTTCTGGCGATGAATAGTGGTGATGGCTTCACAACAGCGTACTTAATGCCACTGAATTATACACTCAAAAGTGGCTGAAATGGCAAATTTTGTGTTATGGGTATTTTGCTACAATGTATGCGTGTGTGTGTGTGTGTGTGTATAAATAAATATTTATAGCCTAAAAACCATGCTGGGATTCGTGAGAGACTGTCTCAGACATGCTGATCATTCATTTGTCCACATTGTGCAAGTCAGACTACGAATGAGCTACAGTCTCACCAAGAGCTCCCCCAACAACAGAATCACACCTTCATACAGAATCCTTTGTTTTAACAGAGGGCAAACCTAAGACATGGCCATGTGGGGACTATTGCTACACATTATATACTACTTTCAGCAAAAACAATTTATTACATTGTTCAGTTCATATCTTCTTCAATCTCTTGAGAAAGAGCCAACATGCCCCTCAGTTTTTAACATATGAAAAAATGTTTTCTCCTGATCAAGTAA
Organism: Mirounga leonina; assembly: GCF_011800145.1. Lineage (NCBI taxonomy): Eukaryota > Metazoa > Chordata > Mammalia > Carnivora > Phocidae > Mirounga > Mirounga leonina. The sequence continues at coordinate 1,814,606 of NW_023270244.1, forward strand.
AACTACTTTTTTAGATGTAAGAATTATGAAAAAAAAAATCACTGTATTTCTCCAGGTTATAGCTTTATTTATAGACGTTCAGAACTTTAAGTTCAAGCTTTCTTATGCCAAGTGTATTATCATAACTAACTTCCTTTTCTGCTGCACATGGCTCTTATGTTCTCACTCTTATTTAGTGTCTTATTTTAAGGAACATCAATGTCTTTGGGGAAAAGGTGGGTTATGATAACAAACTACGCACCACAGAACCACTCGCAATGAAGATGAGTCTTTACAGAGAAAAGGAACATGACCTCGCTAGGTTTTGGTAGCTTTATAAATAATTTGGTAAAAGACTCTAAATACTAATAACCATTTAAAAATGTTGAAAACAAAAAACGTTTTTTGCAGGGTTAAAAATCAGGGCACCTGATTACACACTAAACTTGGAAGAACAAACCGTAATCGCATCCCTATAGTTCTAGAAGCAACATGCAGAGTAAGTGGTCTGATGTTGTCACAGTGAAAGGGAGCCAAAGGTCAGACAACCTCCTCCCCTTTTCTTCTTCTAAATCAGAAAGCACATGAGTCCATGAAGAGTTTCCACACAGAAATTGTCATAAATCTCTGCTGAACAATAATGCCTGGCTACCTCTCTTCTTCACATTTCAACAGCCACCATCTAAATCATATTTTGTGCAAGAGAGTAACAGTATCTTTATTCAGTAATTAGGTAGAAAAATGAGAATGAAAGAAAGATGGGGCCCCCATTGTCTGGATCACTGTATGGTCTTAACACCAGAGTTTCTACCCCAGAGCTCCCAGCCTTCTCTTACAGGACTGTCTTTGTTGGAAGGTAAGAAAAGGATTTAGGAAGTTTTTTTTAAAAGCCTCTAGTATCCTTTTATTATAACCTCCCTAAAATGTATTCTTCAACCAAATCAATGAATGGAGTGGTTAGCAATGCCCCTGAACGGAAGATACGAGGGAATGCATCTACCTCTCTTAGTCACCTGACAAAGTGGAATTACTCGTCCTCCTGCCATAATTCTTTACCTGCCCATGATCTTGGATAAGCTATGGTATATAATGAAAACTTAATATCCCATTTATTCTTAAGTTCACATTAAATGACCCACAAAATATTTGCCCTAAAACAAATTTTACTTTTGTAATTTACTAGTAAGCTTTGAGGGGGAAAAAAAAGGAGCCTCTGAATTAGAAAAAAATCAAACCTTTCCTGTATGTTTTATGTTGTGTCTTCTATAAACTATTAGTGATTAATGTTAAATTATAATAGCTGTCTGATATTTGTTCAGTAACATATTACTCACCCATCTGAACACACCTGATTGCCTGTAATTTTAACGACAGATCATAGATATCTTATATTTTTCCCCCAAATTGACATTTCACTTTATGTCCTCAAATTTTAGTGCAAAAGACCCACTTCTGTTGCAAAAATGTTTATGTATTCACTATAGATTGAACGTAAAAGGAGGAAGAAGTCCCATATTTAGTGTTAATCCTCATTATTTCCAAAACACTACATATAGCAATTACTCCTGTGGTAAGGCTTCAGGCTCATCAGCAACTCTGTGAGATGCTCACAGCATAAAATATCTTCCCTTACCTAAGCAGATGAGTCACAGAGCCAGAGTCTTGAGTATTACATCGCTGCCATCTTTACCTGGTATTTTTAATCTCCAAAGAACTTTAGCTACAACCTCATCAGCAAATGTTTCAAGCAAAGTGCTCTATCAAAGTAATTTCTTCCTAGAGAGGAAAACAGGCAGGGAAGATGTAAGGGGAGAAAAGATAAATTTACCTGCATCAATTTTCTGGAGAGCTCATTAGTGAGGAACTCTTCTTCTTTTTCATAATTTACAGCAAGGGTTTCTTTCTCCTTCTGCAACGCCTGGATCTTCTTGAATAAAGTGTTACTGATGAATTCTTCCTCTTGCTCAGCCCTGGCTTGCTGTTTAAAAAAAAGGAAAAAAAAAATAAATTAAAAGAGCAACAACAACAAAAAATATGTTAAGGAAACAGGAAATTTATTAATTAAAATATAGTTCTTATTTGCAGAGAGGGCACCCATTTTAATGAGATTTCTATTTTTAACTGTGAACCAATGCACCAGAGGGGCTGAGTAGCAACCCTAAAAGCAAATCTGGCTATTCCCCCAAAGGGCCTCCCTGTACTACGCACGACCCCTCTTCTTAAAGTGATGTTTCAAAGACACTAATAAAGACTGTTTTACAGTTTTTAGAATCAATCCCAAGGCAATCACTAGAATACAGAGAACTCGTCAGACGGCAGACAGGTCCAATTCTGGGGTACGTGCATCAATTCGTGGTAACTCTGCAAGTCACTACATCTCAAAGGTTTATAGTTAAAATATCTAGGTAACATGTTTTACTGAAGCAGAGAAGTTCAACTTGCTTAAAAGTAAAATCATGTCACCTCTTTAGGGTGTTACTGAAAGGGTTTGGATATGCAATTTTAAAAGCAATGCAGATCTACATGGATTCGGTGACATGCTCAATGAACAGTAATTGTAAGGAAATATACAAGTGGCTAGAAAGTAGTACTGAAGTAGCAGGAATCCAGCCAGTGAAAAGTAAGGGTGGAGGAAAGGAGTTTTATTTTTTACTTTATTTCCCACTGGGAATTTTTTGGAGGTGAGGCCAAGGACAGGCATAACTGAATTTTAAAAACAAAAGAAAAGAGGGTCAGGATAATTCAATGGAGAGGAAAATATTCTTCCATAGCCTCTCCCCCATGCTATATTTTAACTATCCAGGATAAACAGAAAAACCTAACCATCCTTGAAGAAAATTAATCTTTTCAGAAAAAGAAAACTTCTTTCCAGTGAGCTCAACTCTACTCAAAGCACTTTTTAAACCACATCATTTTGATGCATTAATCCCAAATAATGCACTCCTGTTTTATCAGCTAAGTTGAAGGAGAAAGAGCTCCATCAATTCCAAGCCACCAGCACCTGTCACTTACAATAATACGAAAGCCAGAGGGCAGGAGACAAAAGGGCACCAGCATGAAATAATTACCACCTTTTATTGTAAAACCTCTGACAACCACCTCCAAGTCCGGTGGTTTAGATTTCTGTACGTATTCGCTTGCTTCCCCAGCGCCCACGCCCTAACAGCCAGTTTCTGGGGGAGCCTGTCCTCCGTGCTCCCCATCTCTGTGGCCTAAAGGAAGCACTCCAGTCCCCAGAACTGCCTGTCAAGCAGTTCTACAAAAGAGAGCCACACGGAGTACTTCAACTGAAAAACAGAGCTACACAAAAAGTGGAAACTTTGGGAGAAGGTCCAGCTCTCGAGTTCTTGAAGAAACTACCTGGGATAGGTCAGGAGAACTGAGCACCTAAGAACACATCTCAGCTAATAAATGCTTCTTTCCATCCAAGAGCACCCAGGGAGAGGTCCCTAGTTCCAGGTGGCTCCCTCACACCTGGTATTTTGTTAGCCCTTCCTAGTGCTCTCCACCGAGGTCCAGAAAATCTGCTGAGGACTGCTGCTTCCCCTCCCCCCTTGAAATGACTCCCCACTCCTCTTTAAAACTCACATCCGTCCAGGTGTCAGTACTAATGCAACGGGCAGGAATCCAAAGTATTTACAGAGGCACACCTGACGCATATATCCAAGCCCGCAATCTGTTCAAGCTACTTGTTTTTCTGCTTTTGACTGACAACGTCCTACATGATTTGATTTCTGATTATCCTAAAAGTTACAGAACAGAAAGGTAAGAGAGGAACTATAATGCTAGTGATTCTGCACTTAATTATTCAAAAGGGTGTTCACCATAAATTATTTTCGTTATCAGGTCAGACTCAACTTCTTACGTGTTGCCACACGCTCAGTATTTTAGACAACTGGTGTATCTGATCACAAGCAGTAAGAGAGCCAGACGCAGGCTGAGCAGACCACCCTCCCCTTTGCACTGAGGCCTGGAAGTAAGGGATAAGCCCTAAGTGTTTGTTCATGGAGCTTCCACCCTACCTCCCCCTTCATCTAACCATTAAGTTACAGGGACAACAGATTTCAGTGTAATATAAAACAGAACTCTGCGATAAAAAGTAGATTTGTTTGCCAGGGGCTGGGGGAGAGGGGTGCGTGGGAGATGGGGAATGACTGCTAATGAGTGCAGGATTTCTTTTTGGGGCGATGAAAATGTTCTGAAATTAGTGCTAACAGTTTACACAACCTTGTGAATATACTAAAAATCAATGAGGTGTACACTTTAAAAGGGCAGATTTTGTTGAATGTGAATTATATCTCGATTAAGAAAAGGCACTCTGATAATTAGCAGGGTCTGGATTTCACGAAGCACCTGGTTTCCTTTGCAAATCTTCCCAGAGAAAGCAGCACAATTTTAAAAGGATGGGGGCGGGGAGGTGTTGAAGAGCACTAGATCTGCTCTAAAGTGCCTTCCCAAGTAAGTGACACATCGCTGGTTATGAGAGGCTGAGGCTTTCCCTAACAAAATTGTTCACGATTTCAGAATAGCCACTTAATTCTAGGGAAAGCCCATTAATGGAAAATGCCGCTCTCAGGACCCCTGAATAACATGCAGAACTGCTCTGTGGAGGCTTGTCAAAGCCTCTCTAACTTCGTGAGGGGTGGACAGGCCTCACACAGACTCCATCAAAGGCCTCCTTCAGCTAAGTTTTTGCCACGCTTTCATCCGAACCTGAGGCTGTTTGTTATTCTGCCTCCTGCAGCATCTGACATCCAGCGGAAAACCACTGGGAGGACAAAATTTCAGGTCCCCAAAAATGTAAAACCGAGTCCACTCTTATTCTAACCGGTCACAAATCACCGTAGGAATTAACACATAAACGAGGACAAAAGGCAAGATGTTGTATCCAATAGAGCCTCAGAGAAAATTTTTTAAAAGATCAGACAGAGTGGACTGACAAGCAGGAGTAAACCTGATGGTCAGAGGCTGAGCCGAGCGCCACACAAAGCAGTCCACGCCCCGCCAGCCGCCTCCCATGCCAAGCGCCTCATCCGCCCAATGTCAGTCTGAGGCCTGGCTCTTTCTCCCCCCAACTCCAGAACAAGCCTTTTATTTAAGCTGTAAGCAAATGATCCTTCCAATTTATTCCACCAAAGAAGACAAGAGCCTGGTAGACAGTGGCCTAGGAGCAAAGCAGCAAGGCCCAGGCACCATTCACCAGCACTGGCCGTCAGAAAAGCGGGGGCAGAGGGAGATAAAACAAGCTACCATCTCAAATCTCATCAGTTTTATCAACCTACTTCCCTTTTCATCTGAAATGCTTAAAAATTTCAGCATACCTAAAGACATCCAAATTCAAAAATAAAATTGTATTTTCATTTTTTTTATTTATTTTTTTTAAGATTTTATTTATTTATTTGACAGAGAGAGAGAGACAGTGAGAGAGGGAACACAAGCAGGGGGAGCGGGAGAGGGAGAAGCAGGCTTCCTGCGGAGCAGGGAGCCCGATGCGGGGCTCGATCCCAGGACTCTGGGATCATGACCTGAGCCGAAGGCAGACGCTTAACGACTGAGCCACCCAGGTGCCCCAAACTGTATTTTCAAAGCTAAATAAATGAATCACGGTTCACCTCTAACTCCATAAACTCTCAAAGAGAAAATGTGAACAAAAAATTAGGAATGCTTTGAAGGAGGAACACTTTTCTTTGTGTTCTGCCTATGTCTGTAGAGTTGAAGATTGGGACAATCTGGGGAAAAAAATTTAAATGTCTGTAATTATAGTTGCATGTTCAATATTGTTCTAGATGCTGTGTTTAGAAATTGAGCGACTCTCATTCCCCTAGCAATAATCATCTGAGGTCTGTAAATATGAGGACTAGAACAGAAAGTATCTCCAACACTCTCTTTCCCCATCCTATCAAAAATCCAACATTAAAAAAAAGGGAAACAGTAAAGAAATAGGGGAGGGGGCAGGCCAGGAGAAATTTACCAAGTACTCTGGCAAAAATAAACACCAACAAAATCCTTAGAAGAATTATTTTCTCCTGAGTCACCACATATTTAGGCAACCATACTCTGACTGAGCACAATTTTCTGTGAAGAAGGAAAACACAGCTCGTTCTGACCCACTGCTATGATGACCAGGGCACAAATTTGATAGGAGAGTCCAGTGTGATTGTTTAGGGTTTCTGTTCTTTATCGTGGCATTGTGGAGGTCAAGGGTGGGTGGAGAAAGGAGAATTCAAAAGCTCTCAACAACAGCATTCACTGCTGCCGAGAAAAATCCAAGTGCCAAAACCAAAGTCATGTAGGATGATGCAATTCACGATCTGCCAAGCATAAGAAAAAGAACAGTTTTCCAAAGCAGGCACTATTTGATAGCAACCATAGGTAAAGGATATAATCGAGAAGATACGAGTGACTACCAAGATAACACATTAGCATTTGTTTTTAGAAATTACTTTTAAGTTGATTGCTGACTTGTTTTAATGACAAAAAAATCATAAAGGTAAGATTGCCTTGAAGCTCTAATGCTTAAGAGTCCAGGCAGGCTCTATTTATTATTTTAATTATTTAAATTTAGGAATCTATTTGAATATATTATTTAAATTCACTATTCTGTTGCCTAGTCACTTACAATCCATATTTTAATGATCTTAACATCTCAGTTTGAAATAGCGTCAAATTGTTACAATAGCAGGAACCACCCAACACAAAGCCAGGCAAGTGAATAAAAACCCTGTGCTGTCTCCACTGTCGTTTTACTAGGGTCACCACAGCACAGTCCGGGGAGATGCTGAGTTCAAAAGAACTCGTGCCCGATGGCTGGTGCCTCTTAGAGGATTCGCCTGAATATCAGTCGTACCAGGGTTTATCAACACAAACCACTGTCCTGCCACGGCCCTGCATGGTCTGTTTAACACTTAAGTGCCAGTACCGCAGGGGTGGGTGGCAGGTGACACAGAAGATAAGTCCATTAAGTACCTTCATTCCTTCAATTAGAAGAACTAGAGAGATGATTTCAATTACATGTGTGAGAATTAGAATTTTCCATTTAGTCTGTGGAGGCACTAGATTATTTTGTTGTTTCCTCCACATACTGCACACTACCTAGGCTTATAGAAAAAACAATTAATAACCAGTAAATTCAAGCACTAATTTATTCCATTCCAGTAGTGCCAGCAAATCACCGAGTACACAGGGATCAGAGCAGAATCGTTGTTGGCCCTTGCGACTGTGCTATTCTACCCCAGATGCTATGGCCAGGCCATCTGCAGGACTGCAGGGCAAGAGAGAAACAGCTAGAAAGGGTGACTTGAAGGGCAAGAAGAGCTCAGAGAATCTTGAGGTTAAGAAGGACTCCAACAGCTACCAAGTTTCATCAACCTGCTGTGCCTCTCAGACCAGCTTCAGTGCAAGACCAGTCCTCACCACTCTGGTGTCAGACTGCCTCCTTTACAAGATGCCCACCTCCAGCTGAGTGACCCCAGACGAGCCATGTGACCTCTCTGGACCACCGCCTTCTCCTCTGTAAAGTGAAAATAACAGCACCTCCTTCTGGGTTGGTGTGAAGATAAATTCATATAATTCACAGAAAGAGCTTAGCATAGAATCTTGCATAAGGAAGCACTCAAAAGACAGTTACCAAAAGGCCTGGGGAGAAGCATGTACAGGAGGATTAATGAGAAAACAGTGAAGTCTTATGGAGTCTCCCTTCATTTAACGAAAAGTTGAAATGGACGTAATTATGGCACATCCATAGAAAAACATAGGGGAACCATCGAAAAAAATATATATGGCTTTGCACTTACCGTCATGAAAAGATGTCCAGCAACAAATGGTTAAGTGAAATACCAAAATGGAATGTTTATATTGAAAGTGGAAGGACCCTAGGCTGAGTTCCCAAAGAAAAACCACACATCAAGGACACAATGCACTATGAATATATTAACAGAAACTATCTATTTACAACTCCACACATACACACTAACTACCCTACCCTCATGATCAGCAAAGGCTTCAGATATTCAAGTTCTCATAAACTACAAAATAATTTTATCTGAAACATTACAAAGAAAATATGGTGAATGAGCAGCAAGAGAAGAGATCAGGCAGGTTTGAAAAAGAAAACAGAACTTCTTGAAATAAATGTTTAAATTCATCTTGCATTTTGTATTTCAATAGCAAATTTGACACAGCTGAATAGCAAATACTGAAAGACATAAAAATTAATCCAGAATGTAGCACAAAGAAACAACAAAATGGGAAATGGGGAGGATATCAATAAATACAGTAAAGAAATGAAAAATCTGACACACATCTATCTCACTAAAAATTGAGGAGGAGAGAATATTTGGAGATGATGGCTTCAGATGGTATATCTCAGAAATACCATCTGAGAATTTCCCTGAACTAATGAAAGACGTGAATCTATAGATGTAGAGAGCACCAGAATTGGTGCCTAGGCACATTTTAATCCACCTGTACAACAATTAAGACAAAAATCTTAAAAACACTCTAAAGAAAAGACAGATGATCCATAAAGAAACAAGCAGACTGACAATCACTTCTCAACATCAATAGGGAAAGGAGACAACGGAATATTCTCAAAATGCTAAGACAAAACAGCTGGCAAACTATACTAGGATATCAAGAATAACTGTCTTTCAAGAAAGAAACAAAACCCCCATTTCTAATATAAACCAAAACTGAGTTTATGACCAATGGACCTACACGAAGAAGCTTTCTTCTACAGGATGTACTTATCCCAGAAGAATTGTCTACAATGCACAAAGAAATGATGAGCAAACAAACCAGTAAAAACGAAGGACAATCTCAACAAAGATAACGTTAGTCTGTGAGGTGAAAGTCTTGCTACGGACCCCAATAGTTAAAACTGGAAAGAGACAAGCCTGCTTAACTCATGCTCTAAGTATAACCCACTGTGCTTATTTCTTACCGCACTTTCTTGAGGCGCTGAAGATGTTCTGTAGTGACCAGAACATTCCAACTGCCAGACCAGACGTGTATGCCTAGAAGACCGCACCCCACCAAATCCCCTTCCTTGCCCATGATCAGGGGCTGCACGCATACCAGCCCCACCCATGACCACGTGCCCCCTGCATGCTCTCTTGCAGGACCCCTCAGCACCTCTCCTGTAAAACTCCAGGGGCGTACCTTGTGGGAGGTCTGTTGTTAAGGCTTGTTGAGCCTGCCACCTCCCCAGGCTGCCAGCACCCAAAATAAATTTCTCCCTTTCTCGTTTCCAAACCCCTCCTGAGTTACTGGCTTCTCTTGCAACAAGTTTATCTGGCAACAGTGTTGGCAAACCCAGCCCGGGGCTGTGTTCTTGATCTGTCCAGCCCCCTTGGGACTACCTGCGTGGAGCAGATGGCCACAGCAGGACGCCAGGACTCTCCGGTTCTTTCCTGAGCTAGCGGCTGAGCTAGATCACTCAGAAACGAAAGTACTGAACTAGCATTAAAATACTGAATAGTAACAGTGTCACTCAAAGGGGATGGTGAGATTTAGAACATTTTAAGGTCCTCGTATTTCCTAAAGTAAAGATCTAACATATTGCTTTTAAATGTGCACAGTAAAATTTCAAGGATAACTAGTAAACGAACAGAAATGGAGAACTCTAAACCAGCAGAAAAAATACTTTAAGTTAAAAGGTACGAAAAGAGGGCGCCTGGGTGGCTCAGATGGTTAAGCGTCTGTCTTCGGCTCAGGTCATGATCCCGGCGTCCTGGGATCGAGTCCCGCATCGGGCTCCCTGCTCCTTGGGAGCCTGCTTCTCCCTCTGCCTCTCTCTCTCTCTCTGTCTCTCATGAATAAATAAATAAAATCTTTAAAAAAAAAAAAAAAGGTACGAAAAGAAAGAAAAAGATGGTAGAAAGAAGGAAACTACATCAGTAATCATAATAAACACAAGTAGGCTAACCTAGACAGACTGTGAGATTGCGGGGGCGGGGAACAACACCTAAAAGATATTAGATATAAGAATTTTAAGTACAGAGATGAAAAAAAGATACACCACACAAACAATAACCCAACCCCCAAACTGGGGGATACAGGGTTATACTAATATCTGTCTTAACAGATTTTATAACAAAACACATTTTTAGGAAGTTCTATCAAGCACAGAAAAATAAACAGACAAAAATTCAAAGTATGACGACTGGCAAAGAAGAAACAAAACTATCATTTTTGGCAGCATTATTTAAAAACTATAAAACGCAGGGGCATGGGTGGCTCAGTCAGTTAAGCAGCCGACTCTTGATTTCGGCTCAGATCATGATCTCAGGGTCCTGGGATGGAGTCCTGCATTGGGCTCGGCGCTCAGTGGGGAGTTTGCTTGAAGATTCTCTCTCCCCTTCTGCCTCTGCCCTCCCCCCCTGCTCCCATGCTCTCTCTCTCTCTCAAATAAATAAATCTTTAAAAAAATAAATAAATAAAACTCTCCTGAAAATTCAAATAATTAGAAGAAAAACAAAGACCATGGCATTTTGTTTTTGTTTGTTTTTTTTAAAAGATTTTATTTATTCATTCATGAGGGACAGAGAGACAGAGAGAGAGAGAGAGAGAGGCAGAGGGAGAAGCAGGCTCCCAAGGAGCAGGGAGCCCGATGCGGGACTTGATCCCAGGACCCTGAGATCATGATCTGAGCCGAAGAGAGACGCTTAACCATCTGAGCCACCCAGGCGCCCCAAGACCATGGCATTTTGTATGTACCACCCATAAACAGAACACATTTCAAAAAGATATTATTTAATATAGTCGTGAAAATTTTAAGGCACCTAAGAATAGATCAGCCAAAGATCTCAATGAAGAAAGTAAGTCTGGACTGAAATATACTTAATAAAGAAAAATACATGAATAGATCTACAAAATTTACTACTGTAGAGATGTCAATTCTTCCCCAAACCATCCATGAATTCAATGCAATTTAATCAAAATATCGACAGGGTTTTTTGAGAAACCTGACGAGCTGATCTAAAATCTGTGTTAAAGCACAAGGGCCAAAAAGCAGCAGACCTCCCGAGGAAGAATGTGAGGAAGAAACCTGCCCTACCACGGAAAGAGACTTACCATAAGCCTATAGGTATTCCCTCATACACTGCTGGTGGGAATGCAGAATACTACCACCACTTTGCAAAAGAGTCTGGATGATTGTCAGAGTTAAACCTCAAGTCACCATATGACTCAAACCTCTCCTGCATATATACCCAAGGACACCGAAAACCTTTCTTCATGCAAAAACTTGTATACAAATGTTCCAAGAAGCATTATCATTATAGCCAAAAAATGGGAAGAACCCAAATGCCCATCAACAGATGAACAGATAGACAAAACATGGTACGGCTATAAAAAAAATAAAGTCCTGACCGTACAACATGGATGAACCTTGAAAATATCCTTCTTAGTAAAAGAAACCAGACAAAAAAGGCCACAGAATATATGATTCCATTTACATGAAATGTCCAAATTAGGCAAATCCAAAGGGACAGAAAGTACATTAGTGGTTGGCTAGGGCTGAATGTGGGGGGAAATAAGAAATGACCACTAAAAAGTATGAGCTTTCTTTTTGGGATGACAAAAACGCTCTGTAATTAAACAGTGGTGATGGTTACGTGACTTTACTAAAAATGACTGAATTGTACATTTTAAAACAGCCCTTTCAACTGACAATTGAGAAGCAATCAGACTGACCTAAATTATACTAAAATGTGAAAGACTGTTTTCCCCAACCCTGATGATTTCTTATGAGGACAGGAGGGTATAATAGGATCCCTGGCTGAGTATCTTCATTCTATCAGTTATCTATTGTTATGTAACTAAACCATCCCAAAATGTAATGCTCATAAACAACAATATATTATCTGTCATCATTCTATAAGCATTCCCTTGACTGGTTTCACTGAGCTCACTCATGTTGCTGATTCAGCTGGAAGTTCAGTTGAGCCAGTTTGATCCAAGATCAAGGGAGTGAGAAAAGTTTTCATCTCTTAATGAGAGAAGCAGTAAAATACTATTCAGTCAGGATACTTCCCTTTTTCAAAGTTTCTTCTCTTCTTTTGAAGACAAAAATTTCCTAAAATCTCTCCAGGTTTTTCTATAAATGGTCGGCATGGGAGAGGAGCAACTCTAGAATTTGGTTAGTACTTTAGGTCGGTATTCGTAGGAGGACCACCTGCATTGTTAATGACCACATTAAGTATGGTCAGATGCTTTTTTGTTCCTGGATCGTACCATGATCAATTGCTGCTGCTAAAACTCATTTCCTTGCTTGCTGACAGCACTACAGGATGTAGTCTCACAGTGGAATAACAACACATTTTCCCAATTATAAACACAGGAGCTAGTCCTGCAAGATCATGATGGGTAATCTCCTCAGATCTATCAGCAATATATAAAAAGAGATCAGACAAAAACTGTCTGTGCTTATGAGTCTCAAGGCACACACATCTGTAAGAACAACTATCATAAACTGGATAGACTAGAGACACAAAGAGAGAAATGAGCACATCAGTGTTCTGTGTTTGTGATTCCCATCACTCATTAACTTCAACCCATCATCTTCTTCACCTTGATGATATTACTGCCTCCAGGGTCTATCTTGGCTCAGAAGCCATGGGGAAAGTTATCCATGGCTCTTGGAAGATGTGCTCTTAAAACGGAGGCCTCTAGGGGCGCCTGGCAGGCTCTGTCAGTAGGCCATGTGACTCTTGATCTCGGGTTAGAAATTCAAGCCCAACGTTGGGTGCACTGATTACTTAAAAAATAAAAATCTTAAAACACACACACACACACACACTGAGGCCTCTATCATTTTTTCACAAGAAAACCACTAATGCCACACCCTTTATACCTCTACCTATCCCCAAACACCTCGAGGTTTCCAAATTTGGTGCTGGGGCTGTAACTGAGACCCGCAGAACAGGAATATGAAATCTCTACAGCTCGACAAGCTTGGAAAATGAGCATTACTACTCAGTTGCCAACTGTGCAGAGCAAAGGAATCCAGCAAGCACGTCCTACTCCAAAGGGTCAATAGGGGGAGCTGTGGTACAGTGACCCCAGTGGAAAAGGAAGGCAGGTCAATTCCAGGCAGACAGGAATCCTTCCTCCCAGAAGGTACATTCGCAACAACAGAGGCATCATGAAGAAAATTAGAAACGACAAAACAAACATTCGAGCAAAGAATAAGCTCACTGGTGGTCATCTTCACCCTAGAGGTAGAGCTGACTGCAAACTATTATTGTTCCTGATTGAATGCTGGTCATGCATCATTCACCATGTGCCTAACTCATCAGGAACACTGCATTATGAACCATGTCTCCACATACCTGACATGGGCAGGGGTGAGCCTCAGCACTCCTCCCAGGAGGCATCCCTCTTCAATAATAGGCTTCCCCCTCAATAATAAGTTCCCAACCAGAACGGCTGACAAGTAGAAGCAGCAACTACAGTGATTAGATTTTTTAAATATAATTCAATACATGACAGAGACTCTCCTACATGGCAAGCACTGTATGGCTATGGCAGTGAATACCACTGTCCCTGCCTGAAGGGGTATATAATCCTCCTAGCAATTAAACAAAAGTAACATCATTAATCTATACACTTAGCGGTTGGCCTTGGAGTGACCTTGGCTGCATAAAGTAGCCTGAACAATCAAGGGATTTAAAATGAGATTAAGCTGCACAGAAGAAAAAGGTAAGTATTTTATCCACTACAGTAACAGAAGAAATGGCCCAGCACACAAGCAGTCCAACAAGTGCTGAATGAGGAGTATAAATGTACACAAATATACAAACTTAATTTATACATGTATACGTATGTGTATTTATAAATGAGTCATTAACTCTATGACTCCATTTCTATACTATATGATAATGGCAGTCCATATTTAAGTATCGATTATATCCCTGGCACTGTAAGAGGCCCCTTCCATACATCTCATTTGATCGATACATGGGCTTCAAACATTTCAGCCCCACATAAAAATAAGAGCTGAGAGAGGTCAGGCAATTTGCCCAAGGATTCCAGCTACTAAGTATCAGGGCTACAATTCAAACCTAAACCCTGGACTGGCTCCAACGCTCCTAGTCCTTTTATGGCCTACTCCACTGTTCCAATAACTACGTCTTCCCTAGTGCAAGGGATGTAGCACGATGCTCCCGAAAGCAGCAAAACCCCCTAGCTCACTCTCAAAGCCAACATGTGCTATTGCACCTGGCCTGAGCATCACAAAGCAGCTCATCTTTGGGAGGAGATACCCTGTAATTTCCTTTCCCAAACAAAGTAAGTAAACGATGGGTGACTGACAGGTAATCTTTAAGAACCACTTTTTGCTACTGCTACCAATTTCCTGATGGTACCCACACTGTTATTCCCAGGCACACTGACAGCACGCTCTCGTAAGTTAGCTTTACTCCACATGCTCTTCTCCCCCGCCCTTGCAGAGTGAATAAGGGTGTATCTGTCGGGATGAGGGAAGACAGGTAAAAGGAACCATGGGAGCAGGTCGGCCACAAGCAGGCCAGTGAGGATTTGGAGTCAAGTCTATTAGGAAACTGTAGGATAAGAAAAGTCACGCTCTCCATGTGTATAAAAGAGCTAATGTATAGCAGGCCTAACCACTGTCCTCTGAAAGGCTGCTGACAAAGCTTAGCCCTTAACTGGTGACTGGGAACTTGAATTGGGAAGGGTTCCCACCACCCAGACTAAAGGGGCTCATTGTGTTAAAACTTTACAAAGGTTATGGTCTGTGATGAACTCCTGCTTTCCTTTGGGTATCTGGAATTTGGGGATACGCTAAGCAGAGGGTGCCTATGTGATCAGTCCCAGTGAAAGCATGCGTGCTGAGTCTCTACTGAGCTTCCCTGATAGACAATATTTCACATGTATTGTCACACCTGTTGCTGGGGGGAGGTAAGTACATGTAGGACTCCTGGGAGCAAACTCTTACAAGCTCATGCCTTCCTCCGGACTTCGCTCTGTGTACTTTTGCTCTGTGTACCTTTGCTCTGTGCTCATTTTGCTTTGTAGCCTCTGGCTGTAATAAATCTTAGCCATGATCATGACTGTATACTGAGTCTTGGGAGTTCTCCCAGCAAATCATCAAACCTGGGGTTTGGTCTTGGTGACCCTGGACTCACCCAGTATCTAAAAAGAATGGCCTTTCATCTAGCTTTCAAAAACCATGGGAGCCACAGAAAGAAGCACACATCACACCGTAATGATTTCAGTGTAGTAGTATAAGCTATAACCCAAACTCTGAATTTAAGTGCACCCTAAGAGGGCCATGAAACTACTTAGCCAGAAAAATCTCCCCAGATCTCCAGACTCTTAACCAACTACCTAATTACCACCTTCAACTGGAGATCATGAAGAAACCTCAAACATAATCAACATCAAACACATCTTGAGTAAAACCTTGGTTTTTCTTTCCCTCACTGCCTTGTGCCCAATTCAATCCATCGGAACACCTTGTTTCTAACCGAAATAGATCTAGAATGTTTCTTTCTATTCTTCTCCTTGCCTCTGTTCCAGCCACCACCATCTTTTATCCAGCTGACAACAGCCACTGAGCCAGCCCTGCAGATTCTTCCTGTCTTGCTCTCATATAATCTTCATCTATACTCCATTCTGCATCCAAAGTGACTTTAGAGGCAGAAAACTGACCACTTGATTGGCCTACATCAAGTCCTCCAGCGCTTTCCCATGATACTCAGAAATGGTGATTCCTTCCTGTAATCTACCAACCCTCTGTGACCGAATCCCCACCCGCCTCTCCCCGCCACGCTCATGGCGCCCCGTGACGCAGTCCCCACCCGCCTCTCCCCGCCATGCTCATGGCACTCCAGCTACACCAGCACATCTACTCCTATACATGCCAAGCTCATGACTCCTGTGTGGGACTTGGGCACTAGCTAGACCCTCTACCACATGGGAAGCTGGTTACCTGTCATTCCACATCTCCTCAAAGAGGCTGCCCCTGCCACCAAATCTGAAGTCAGCCCTCAGTCACCCATCCCATTATATGGCTTTCCTTCCATCACAGTATCCATTGTCCCTTGAATGCTTTTTTCTTGTTTTTACTTCTCTCCCTGTCACTCCTCACCAGAACGTGCGCTCATGAAGCAGAGCGGGTCTGCTGGTGGCCGCTGCAGCTCCGGAGTCTAGAACTGTGCCTGGCATCTGGCAAGCCCTCAAATCCTGGATACATGGGCACTCTCTAAGATGCTGGAAAAGCCTTCTCTTAATCTCTGAGCCTTTCTCCCTTCACTCTGCTGGTTAGCTGATGGCCAAAGCACTGTGTCAGGTTCTTGTGATAGAACAATGAGAAAGGTACTGTCACTGCCCTTAGCATAGCTAGTCCAGTAATTCCAGATCCATCACAGCCTTTCCCATCCCACGTCAGCTTCCATCGATGCCGGCGATACCACAGCATAGCCCTGTACTTGGCAGCTCTGACTTCCATTCTTATCACCCTCCTATCACCACTGCCACATCATGTTCAGGGTAGCCAAGGAAAGCAACTGACCCCCAGCCTGAACGTTCTTTCTCCTCCTCCTTTCCACAACAGGACCCCCTCACGCTCTACTTGGACCCATGACCACCCAGCCAGACTGCATTTCCCTGCCTCCCTGTCAGCGAGGTGAGCCCTCAGACCACTGTCTGGTCTAGAAGAGATGAATGGAAGGAAGCAGCAGCATCTTTAAAAAGGAAGCATCGTCACCCACGTTCCTTCCCACAGGCTGGAATCAGAGCTGGCGGTTATGAGGCACAGAGGCAGGCTAAGCCCCCACAAGATGGTGGAGCAGTGATACGCAAGACCCCAGGCCAGTGAACATCACAGAGCCCAGGGCTGGTGAGGGACAGTGAGAGACTCGGAGCCACCATGTTTTGGGTCTCCCTTTTAGCAGTTTAGCTTCTGCCTTAGTACAATTCCTGAGATGAAAACTCATCAGTATGAGAGGAAAGTCAGGTCTAAGTTTAGAAATTAAAAGCTCCCCCAAGATATAGTAAATTAAAGTGTCAAAGGCAAGAGTATGTCTATTATGATCCCATGAGTAAAGTTTTATTTAATAAGGATATATAAAATGCATTCATCTAACAAATAAAAAATTATGTTTATCATATAAATGTATATAAATATCATGCATATAAATCATTGTAAATATTTTAAAAATTAATAGAACTGCACCTAAGAAATGTTAATCGTGCCTCTGGAGTCACACAACATCCACAGAGCCGAGAACATTGCCTTGTGCATTCGAAAAACTAAGTTTTGTAAATACGAATGTTCACTTTGCACTGGTATGTGTAGACAGACACACACACACACACACACCCGGGAGGGACTGCCTGGCCTACAAGCCCAATATCAAGATTACATTAGCATCACCTAATATTCATTACAAAAGAAAAAAGATAAACTACCCATGCCAGGCCCTTCTCCTGACACAGCAGGTCAGCTCCGGGCTATGGGGCCCAGGGCTTCTGACCCACCTGGTGAAGCTGCAGGAGAGGACAGTGTGCTTGCACTCGGGAGACCTGGGCTCTGGTCCTGGCTGTGCTGTGAACGCCTATTTAACCTTGGCAAGCTTCCTCCCACCCTAAGCCTACATTTCTTTCTCTATAAAACATGAGATGGATGATCGAAAGTCCCTTACAACACAGCAACTGAGAAAATCAGTTACATTCTCCAGAAGAACTCTAGGGAAAACCTTTGGTCACTGAGGGCAAGGAAGATGGCTAGTCAGTGGGAAGTAGGAACGAGAACCCAAATATCGCTATTCCCCATTCAGTGCTCTTCCCACATCCTCCTCCTCCTGCCCTCGGAGGTAGCGGGGATCTTACCCTGCTTTGTACAGCAACTCTTAGGAAGTATCCTCCAAACTCAGTGGACAATTAGCAGCAAAAGAGCATAGGACTCTGATTAAATATAAGGGAATACAATTCTCTCCCCAAAGCCTCTGGATCAAGGGACTTTGAGGGGAGAAAGGCAGGGCGGGGGGGGGGGGGGGGGGGGAACAGATTACAAAAGAGTAGAAAACAATCAAAGAAAATAAGTAGTCTATTAGGAAAAACACTGCTAACATTGTTATCCATCCCTTCTAGACTCTGCCTATACATTTGACAAAACTGGTTCACATTATAGGCACACTGTATCCCTTCACCCCACTTATATTCCAAGTATTCTCTGTGTTTAAATGTGCCTCCAATGATTTTTGATGTCAGAAATAACCTAGCTCACTGATGTGCCCAAACAATCTCCCTGCCCTCCCAGATGTTTTCAATACTTCCACTGTAAGAACTGTTACAATGATCTTGCTCGAACAGTATCTGATACTATCCTGGCTGGATGCTCCTTCCAGCAGATTCCCCAAAGCTGGGTTTCAGTATGGAGTTAAGATATGGGGATTTAAAGCAAACTGCTTCCGACATTCTTCGAAGCTACAACTTTGTCTGCTTCCTGTGCAGCTGCAGGTGAGAAAGTGGTAGCCAGTTGACTCCCCCGTTCATCAGCTGCCCACTCGTTCAAATGCATCTGGGGTTTGGCTTCTACACTGACTTTCTATGGAAGCCAACTCCTCTGAAGAGGGGACAGGCCTGACAATGCTTTGATTAAACTGGAAGACTGGCTTTGTGATTTGGGGGGTTGATGTATGAAGGTTCTCTGTTTTTCTGTGAGGGAGAGAGAGAGATGGTTTAACTTCTAGCAAGGGTTTACTGTTCAACGTAAAATTTCTGTTCTGGTTGCACATTGAAGATACAGTGGTCAAACTATGTTACCTCCTTGGTGCCCAGGCCTGAGTCTGTTTCCTCCGCACTGAAGTAGTTAGTACACAACGAGTAACTTTCCCCTGACAGAACTTCCACGAAAGCCCACTAACCTGCTGTTAGGAATTAAGGTGAAAACCCAGCGCAGGTCCTCCACCTTTTAAACGGGACTCCAAAATCTAAAAGACAGCAAAACAAAAGCTGCAACCATCGGGCAGGAAGCCCAGCAGCCTGAACTGCATCCTCTGGGTGGCAAAGCCTGATCTAAAATGACACGAGGTAGTGTGCAGCTTTATCATCACACCTCGTGTGACTGATCACATGTCGTGCCGACGTGTTTGCTGATGGTGTGCTGTTCCAGCCCATTTGGAGGTGTTACATGTGGCATGTGCCCAGCACTGCCTTTCCATACCCCACCCCATCAGGAGTTGAACTGCCACCCGCCGCCGCCCGCCGCCGCCCGCCACCGCCCGCCACCCCCCACAAGGAGGAGTTGAAGTCTCTTTTCCAAGTACCTGCGAACTCGACCTTATTTGGATATAGGGTCTTTGCAGATATAATCAGATTAAGAGGTCACTAGGGTGGGCCCTAATCCAGTATGACTGGCGTCCTTATAAGAAGGGAACACACAGAGACAGAAGAACAAGCATGTGCCATGTGACTGCAGACGCAGCGACCGAAACACAGCAGCTGCAGCCGAGGACGGTGGCCTGGAACCCCCAGGAGCTTCCAGAAGCCGGCAGAGGCAGGGCAGGACCCTCCCCTGCAGGCTTCTCTGGGAGCACAGCCTTGCAACACCTTGGTTTCAGACTTTCAGCCTCTCGAACTGTGAGAGAATAAATTTCTGTTGGCACTTTGTTATGGCAGCCTAGGAAACGGATATACCTGTCCACCACCAAAAACCTTAATTCTGAAACACATATGGCTCCATGCACAAGAGACTGGGGGACTGTATTTTAATGTACCAGTTTATTCTGCCCATTTCAAAGTAACTCTAGGTTTCATTCACTGTTTCTGGCAACTGGTATTTATATAAATATGTGAAGATTTTGTAATAAACTGTTTTTGTATTAGAAGGGGGAGAGGAAGAAGCAGAGAGAGTAGACAGGACACATATTTAGCCTTCAAAATTAGTAAGACCGAACAGTTAAAACCATCCAAATACATCTTCAATGCTTTTCACGCAAATAAATGCTCCTCATTTCAGTGATATTGAGGCACTATTACAGTTAAACCCAAACAACTGTCAACATCCAAAATGCTGCAAAATTAACCATGGTTAGTAATTCAAACAGAGTACCTACTGATATTTAATACTGGAAAGGAAACAAGGGAAAAGAAGGAGTTTAACAGTGAAGTGTGTGTGCATGAATGTGTGTGTGTGATAAGTGTATATACTCATTTCCTTACTCATTTATCTAGCAAATATATGCCAATAAACATGTGTGACATGTGCCAGAAGGCACAGGGAATGTAATAAAGCTATAATGAGAGACAGAACCTTACACTGGAGAAGGAATGCAACAAAGGACAAATTGGTCTCCTCCCAGTTCTGAAAATTTCTCTTTGGCTCTAAGCTTAAACTTGCCTTCTGTTCTCCTACCGCTCAAGACTAGAGATTTCAGTAATTTGATAAGTTCTGTCAAACATATTAAAACAATCACTTTGAAATATTCCATTTACAGAAAGGTGATCCATGGATCAACCAGAGATACACAGAGATTGATGTCCGAAGGCGTTCACTGAATGGTCATCCATACGAATGCAAACAACCAATTCATCAACAAGAGGAGACCAAATGGGCAGAATCATGCCCTCCCCCACCAAAAAAAAAAAAAAAAAAAGAAAAGATGTCCTTGTCCCAAATCCAAGAACCTGTGACTGTATTACATGACAAATTGGAATTAAGGAAAGAGATGAAATTCAGGTTGCTAATCAACTAACTTAAAATAAGGAGGCTATCATCCTGGGCTACCTGGGTGGGCTCAGTGTCCTCACAGGGGTCCTTTAAAATGGCAAGTGGAGGCAGAGAGGTCAGAGTGATACCATATGAGAAGGACTCATCCTGTCATTGCTGGCTTTGAAGATGGAAGAAGGGACCAACAGCCAAGAAATCAAGGTGGCCTCTAGACACTGGACGAGGCAAGGGAATGGATTCTCCTCTACGGCCTGGAGAATGGAAGGCAGCCCTGCCACCCCTTGATTTTAGTCCAGTGAGACCTGTGATGCACTTCTAACCTAAGGAACAGGAAGATAATAAATCTGTGTCGTTTCAAGACTCTCGGTAATTTGTGGTGATTGGTTACGGCAGGAACAGGAAATACAGGCACTGATAAATGGTAGTTTATCCTGACAATGGAATAATTATGCTGCCATAATTAAGAACATGGGACGATTGTCACGATACATGTTCAACAAGAAAGAACAGGCTGGGAGCCACAACATGACCCCAACTTTGCTTAAAAAATTCACACCAGATGCGTTAGATGTGTTAGAAAGAACCAGAAGCACAAGCAATTGAGGTGGTTCTAAGGAACAGCACTGATGACGGTCTTTCTGCAATAAAGTTATTTGTCATCAGAAAAAAATATTTTAAAGTCTGGCAGAGATGTGTTCAACCAAGGTAGCTGTGACAGGCTCCTTGGTGATTGAACCAGGCAAGGCCTGGGATGGACAAACTCTGCGGGATAAAGAGGAACATGCAGGGGAAAAAGGAGGTTCAAAGAGCACAGAAGTTCAAAGATTCTTATCCAGGTGAACTTGAGGAACAAAGACCTTTATTTCACCTTTCTGCGTCCCGAGCACACAGCAGGAGCTTCAAGCACTGCTGGTACATCCGGAAGGTGCTGACCTGCTGAACATGGCTGCGCACGTCCAAACTCCGTCTCCCGAGACACAAACACCGTCTGGGTCGCTCCCCGGTGACAGCGTCACACAGTTTGAGTGGTCTGCCCCAACACTACTGTTCCCTCAAGCCTTCGTGTTTTTAGTGATTTTGCAGAATGCAAAGTTCTTCAGGAACACATAAATCATGTTAGGGCAGAAACCCCTGTACTCAATTTGATGTTTTAAGACCTGTATCGGCACCAAACTGGCCGAGACGGACCAAGACAAAAGCTCTGATCACGTGGCATCCTCAACGTGTTTGAGGATATTATGCAAAGAACACTGATAGTTGGGCGTAATTTCATACGATGTACTCCTACCAAATTACTACAGTAAATTCTGCAACCCTGAAAATGCAATGGTCACTAAAAACTCTTGAGGAGCAGTTTCACGATCGCAAGCATGCGTGTGAGCAACGTGCAGGAACACAGACACCAATGTATGTGCACACCTCTCATCTGTTTCAAAGCATCATCACTGAAGGGTGACGTGCCCAGCTGCCTCACAAAATGGGCTACTTGCCACCACTATTCTCCCAACAGGAAAGCTCCTGACATTTTTTTTTTTAAAGCCTCTCCCACCTAGACAGGATACCAGCCCCAGATGTTTTTGAAAGGCAAGTTCTACCACACTTTTGAGATGAAGATAACTGCCATGTTATATAAACTATACCTATTAAAAAAAACAAATCTAAGATAGCTACCCCAAAGTGACCCTGCTTCCAAAACTGTACAACAAAAAGCTAAAGGCCACTTTTACATAATACATGTACAGAAATCTTGGGTAAAATACTAGCAGAATGAATATGAATACAGTAATGTAGTAAAACTTAAAAAATTACTAGTAGGGTTTATCTCAGGAATAAGAAGCTAGTTCGACATTAGATGATGTATTATTGTATTTCATTACATTAATATTTTTTAGCTATCATCTCAACAGATGCAAAACATTTGACAAAACTCCACTAGTGAAAACAAACAAAGCAAACATCCTGTGTCTAAGCGTCTCCCAAAAGCTTTCATCAGACAACATATTTAAGACTAAAGCCCAAGAAGCACTCTCATTAAAGTTAGGAACAAGAAAAGGACGCCTGCTATCATCAGTATTACTCAAGGTTGTACAGAATGTCCTAGAGCTAATGCAATAAACAGAAAGGAAATACGGTCGAGGTGCTTCTTACGTTAGGGTTAGCTTCAGAGGCCAGCATGCAAGTAGGAAATGGCATAAAGCCAGTTTTCCTTTGATTATGATATGGTCGGGGTGGGTCTAGGGAACCCTGTTCTGTTAAAAAAAAAAAACACACAAAAACAAACAACAAAAAAAACACAAAACATGCAGCAGTGGAAAGGTACAAGGAAAGATCCGTAGCCAACTGGCAGAAGGAGAGACTGACCAGGGCCCACAAACGCTCATGGCCTAAGAGTAAAGGAGCCAACACTGTTTAAATTAGTACTCTCTTCTGTTGACTAGGTATAAATAGCCAAACACGTTAAGTTAAATGTGAGTATGACCTGATTCTCTGGTAAGAGACCAGAAGATGCTAGAAGAGAACTGAAATCTGTCATTCCAGATGTCATCCACCTAGAAAATGCAAGAGAACCGACCAATAACTGTTCAGCAGGTAACCAGAGGCCAAGCAACATATTAAAAACACAAAGCAAAATCATTCCTAAATATGAGAAAGTCAAATAGAAAAAGTCCTACTCACACAGGCAAGAACAAGGTCCTTAAGAAAAAAGGCTGAAGCCTGCAAATGCTAAATGAAGTATTTTTAAAAGCCTCTGTAGGGGGGTGAAATAAAGAAACACAAACCTTAACAACGGGATAAACAGGAGATTCATCAGATATAAATTCTCCCCAACCTAAACTCGCCACAGGATTTAAGGGACGTGACACGCAGGAGGAGGAAAGCCGTAATAGCCACGGCAGCATTGAACACAAGGCGTCAGAACTTGCCATGTGGCAGAGTAAAACCTACTGTAAAGTTGTAACCATCGAAACGGAGTTATTAACACAGGAATATAGAGATTAAGGAATCAGAAAAGAGCGTCCATAACTAAATCTGGGCATTTATGGAATTTAGATGCCATTTCAAAGCATTCCAATGGGATAAATGGCCATATATTTAGACAAGAATAAAATTAGTACCCCAAAATATGCACCAGAAGTGCTACACTTGACAGCAAAACTATCTACTTTCTAGCTCCTGTTTCTTTCACCCACTTGCACTGGTTTGAAGCTCTTATTCAATTAATCCAAACACTCCTCCTCATCTTTTTCCCTTCCTTTTCTTGATGACTGCTCACCATTCTCACGAGCCAGTCTCACATTCTGTCCCATGAAACCGATGAGCATTCACACACAGCTGCAGCTCACAGATAAGGCTACGTTTACAAGCATTCAAGTAGCAAAAAAGAAGGTGCCAGCAATCAGAAGTTTAAACGCTCTGTTAGACAAGAAAATGAGAAAAGCATGTGCTAGTTTAAGTCCCATGTGACAGGATCAGGAGTCTAAGGTCACCCAAAATGTGACACCCCAGCCCCTAACTCTCCATAACCAGAATGCTGGGCTCACCCTGCTTTGGAAAGCAATCACAATGAGATATTTCAATCCTTCAATACCTAGAGACAGCATCCCTAGATGAAGTCTTCCTAGATGAAGACCACCCCCTTTCAGAAATTTTTTTTCTTTGTGGGAAAGGAAAGAAGATGTGGCTGGAACACTCAGCAGAGAAAAGGCATGTTATCTTGGCCACCTCGAATCCTTTTCAGAAGCAGGTACTGTATAAATTAGCAGATTCCGTCTCATGGTGAGATCTACCATGACATCACAAGGGGCCATTAAGAAATGTGGGTCACTGTTATAATTACCCTCGCTCAACAGGTAAGGAAAGAAGGGTCAAGTGTGATTAAGCAATCGCCAAAGGGCCATGTGACTTCACAAGGATTACCTAAAACCTCTAAAAACCAGTCCACACAGGGCAACCCTAGTCACCTAAGAAGCCTGAAAACAAGACCTAGAGGATAATGTTCTAAATATACTTTCTGTTCAGAATTCATATTTAGTATCTTAAGGAGTATCTGCTGAAGGTTAACCCTATTTTAAGAACATCCATATTATAAAGTGTAGACTTATGAAAAACAAAAAAACCTAGGAACTTTCCTTAAGGAAAAAAAAAGAAAAAGGCAGCCTCTGATATCCAGGAGCTGATGTGATGCTCATAGCTAAATCTTGATATTATTACAAACAAACCCATCGGATGCTTACAGCTAGGTCATGTTGCTCTGGAAGAATAGAACATCCACATCAAACAAGGTCACTCTGCAACCATGACAAAATGAGACAAAACACGATCACCATGAAACCCACAAAATACCAAACATCCCCCCTCAGCTAAAATGAGTGACTGCAGCTTCTTTACCAGTTACAGCTTTCAATATTCTAATCCACCCTCTCCATAGGTAAGATGTATTGAGACACCCAATCATAGAACTGCCCCCGCTGTTTGAAAACATCCAATCTAGAAAGAACCTGCGGTTTTTGTACCTTCCTAGGATTACCCAGCCAAAATCCAAATAGGTTCTTTCTACCACCCTCTTAACTCCCCCAAGGAGTATTCTCCCTCATTGCAATGAGTAATGTCTTCAGCCTGTTTCGTGACAGGTGCATTCCTGCTGGTCTTTGGCTAAAGAGCACAAATTTCACTTTGCAAATTTCCAATTTCTTTCCCCATCTAAGTTCCCACATACGCTTACATTTTGGTAAAACCAAATTTAACAACATTAATAAACTTCACAGAATCATAGCTACTGCATAAAAGTACATTACATCTATAAGACAAAATGTCTCTAGCAGAGACTCTAAATGCATCAAGATTTTTGCTCCATTCTTTTAAAAATATACAAATGCATTTCGCTATTAATACAGAGAATCCTTCACACCAAGGACTCTGAAAATTCAGACAGCTTTTTCTTCTCAAGTTCAAAGCAAGGCAAACTGTGAGGACACCTCACAGACTACATTTTCCAAATTTGCAAGTTTTGAGAATACCAATGTACACTCAAGGGACCGTGTAACCCTGGAGTATAAATGGTTTTTCTAGACACTCTAGATCCTGAGACCCAATTTCAAGAAGGAAGACATCAACAACAGAGATGAATCTCACAGATAAAATGGTGGGAGAAACGAGTCAAACACTATGGAGGACACACTGTATGAGTCCAGCTAAACAGAGTTCAAACTCAGGACAGGGGTTACTCTTGTAGGGATGGTGACTCCAGGGGGCAAAGCAGGGTCCAGGGTGTTAGTAACGTTCCGTTTCTTGATCTGGGTACAAGTTATCCAAGTGCCTTCAACCTGTGAAAATTCGCCAAGCTGTACATTCAGCATATGTGCATATTAAAGAAGTTATGCTTCAAAAAGAGTTTTTTTAAAAAAAAGGAAGGGTGACGAGTCAGCATGTCACAGAGCAGCACCCACTCAACTGAGACTCTGGAGGCAGCACATGTCCACCATTTAGGCCAGTTTCTCAACCTCCCTGAGCCTCTTTGTCCCACTGTAAATGAGATTAACTGCTTATTCTCCACAGGGCTCTTCTGAGGGTTGCAAGAGATAATGCTTGTGGCTGGCCTGGTGCCTGGTGCCCAGAACACGGAGTTTCCACCAGATAGACATCCTGCCTACCAGTCTCTGCCCAGCGGCATCTCTATGCTACTTGGGGAGGAGTGGTCATCTCTGACATGACCCGGGGAGACGGCATACAGCAGATCCACGTCCAGATGACCCCTTCCACACTCCCTTTTATCTATCTCTTCCTTCCCCATCCTGAGCCTTCTAGGCCCACTCGGGTCTCACCAGGCTTTTCCCGCCGCCCATGCCTTCCGACCCTCTCCACATGTGCTGTCTCAGATAGCACCCACTTCCCCTCTCAACACTCCAATAGCACTGTACCATTCAGTCAATTCCCTTCTACTGTTCCTGTTGTTCTCACAGACGCCAACCATGGAAGGGGTGCTCACTTCCCAGCAATGTCACCAGCCCCTGGTACCAAAAGTCATGCTGGTCAGGGCAGGCAGAGCTGCCCTTAAGAAAACGTGAGGCCAGGGCCCTGGGTGAGGAGCAGGCATGCACTGGAGAGCGACGTGGCCGGAAGAGTGAAGATGAAATGCCTTTAAGATGCACATCAAGGCAGCATATTCAAAAGAAAAAGGAAAGTATTGGGGGCTTTAGGTGGCGGAATTTCCACCTGCATTGTCTGGAAGTCCCAGAAGGGCATAATGAGGTGAGACAACTCTGACCCATTTCTCCCCTGCAGGGTCAGCCAAGGGCTTATTGCAACTGCAGATTCACTTTGAGCTCACTTTGATAGACTGATTCATTCTAAAATTCACTGGGGTTCTTTGCATAAATATATAAGATTTTAAAAGGGAAGGAAGCATGGATGGCCAGAGGGAAAAAAGAAAGTCTAACAGACAAGTAAAACTAAAAGTACAGAGATGCTAATCAACAGGTCCTACACATTTTGAAATTTTAGTTCTGAGTGTCCTGGCAGCCTAGCAGTTTTTGTTGCCCAAAAACTGAGGAGCTTTACTTGGTATTAAGACCTAAGAAAACAAAATCTTCTGTGAGTCCTCATAAAAAGGACACAGTGTGACAGGGTAGATGGCACTCAAAAATATTCTCACTCCCATGTCCCTGTTCCTGAGATACACACTGAATACTTAGGAATTGAGTGACCTGATATCTGAAACCTACTTTCAGATGGTTGGGCAAAAGGGAACAGAGAGAGAGGGAGGGAGGGAGGGAGGGAGGGATGGGATGTGGGAGTCATATGATGCTAAAAATTGGTGAATTTAGGTGAGGGGTATGAGGGTGTTCATTGATCTGTCTATATTTTAACCAAAAAAAATATATATATAATAATTCAGAAGGAAAAAGAAGAAAAAGGGGCTATATTGTTATCCCCAAAGCACAGTAACAGGGACTGTAAGGGTCCCATCAACTTAAGTAACCCGCTGGGTTGACAGCCCACAGTGACCTCTCTCATCCCCTTTGTCTGCACTAGCAACAGCCCTCAGCATCCTAGTCTTTGAGTTAAACACCATGTGTCTTTACAACAACCATAAAATGTATCAGTTCTGCAAAAGACTAAAGTATAGGGAGTCCAAAGTGATACTGGAAGTTGGGGGACAAGGAACTAGGAAAGGAAACAGACTCTCCCTTTTGTGGCCTCAACTGACATGATGGCGTCAGTACCTTGCAAAGGATGAAAGGCTCAAACACTTAAGATGTCCTCAGATATAGCAGAGGACCCAAGCAGAAGCAGCACCAGCTTTGACAGGGGACATCGGCTCCCCCCTGAAGCTCTGTGCTTAGAAACGCAGGCTCGGGGCACCCAGGTGGCTCAGTCGATGAAGCGTCTGCCCTCGGCTCGGGTCATGATCCCCAGATGCTGAGGTCGAGCCCCACATCGGGCTCCTTACTCAAAGGGTGTCTGCTTCTTCCTCTCCCTCTGCCCCTCCCCACCCCCACAGCTCATGCTCTAATAAATAAATCTTAAAAGAAAGAAAGAAACAAAACCCAGTCTCCCCTTTTCCCTCTCTTTGCTCTTTCCTATTCTATCAACTGAACCCATGTAAGCACAGGTGAATGATAGGAAAAACCTAACTAATTAGTACGTTTTATTGCAAGGTTGCTCAAATTATAAATCTTGTCCAACAGGACCATAATATTAAAAGCTTGTGTTCCTTTTACTGGTTCCACTTACACAAATTGGAGTGAACTCCATTGTTTATGTACCTAATGAGGAAATCTACTTTACTCTTAAACCCCTAAAATATATTTGAGAAAGTGGGCTAGGACAGCTATCATGTGAACTGATGGTGATTGGAGTAGAGCCTGGTTGTACCAGTGAATCCAACTTTTCGTCCAGGCTCCCTTTCCATTCCCAACATAAGCAGTCAAGATCTGAAATGTACATGAGACATTTCGGAGATAGCCGTAACACAAAAATGCACAGGCTCCAATAAATGAAGTTCTAAAGTCTCTGACTCACTCAATGTGTAGGTTAAAGGACTCTTCTCCTCAACATGCTACTAAGATGCCAAGAAATCCCACTGAGGACATGTAAAGAGTCTACCACCTGAGGATCTAAGACTCTAATAAATGTGAGAAGAACATATCCTCTGTCATCTTCCCCTTTTCTCTTCCCTTGTACAAAGAAAGCACAGAACAGGCTACTCACCTTTTAACTAGAATGAGCACAGAACAAAGTGTGAAGGGAGGGGGGTGGGGATCCATTTTGGATACATTTACTCCTAGATCTACAGACGCTCCATCTTCATTCTTTCTCCAATCCCCCAACCAAGTCAGAAAGTTTGCTTAACAAGCAGTAAATCTTTTTTGCCACATTTGGATTTTAAAATATGAAGAGTATTGGCAAAAACACATCCTAATGAAAAACTAAAAAAGAATGGATTAAAATGCTATTTTTGCAGGCCAAATTTATTCATCTGAAGAAAGTTCTAGAATGGCATAGTCACTGGAATAAAAACTATTCCTAATTTAAAAAGCACATATGCCAGCACTGCTCCTTGAAGTAGATGCTCTAGATACTAAAAGTTGTACTCAGGCTGTAGGATTAGAAGCAAGGACATGACTTCAGCAGAGACCACATTCTAGAAGACAGTCTCCTCTTTTGTGTGATAATAAGTATTGCTCAACAAAATTCTTAAGTGATTTAATTTTTATACCTTTATAAGATTTCTCATACAAATCAGGATAAAACCACACATCAGAACGCATTTCAATTTTTAGTCACAACCCATGTTTCTGAGGGAAAAGAAAGTGCAGAGTACAAAGAACAGTTTATTACGTGGGTTCAAGTTCTGACACTTTGGCTACCAGTGTCATTTCCCTGGTCTATCATTTGTAAAAATAAGCATTAGACTAGCAATAAAGGACACTTAGGGTATTCTCAGCTCCAGAATTTGAAGACAGCAAGAGATAAAGCTATAAAGTCTCTTCCCTTCAAATGGATGTCTTACATATTTTACCACTGGTTCAGGTTTTATTCACAGTAGCCATCAGAAGACAGACTATGAACCCTGTCAAAACTGGCCCCACCTACTTCCAGATCCTTCCTCAGGCCACATCCAGATCACACTCTGACCACACTCATCTCTCGGTTCCTCAAACTTGCCAAGCTTCTGTTGCTTTCAGGATTTTTGCATGGCCTGTTCCCTTGGCCCACAACATGTTTTTACCAATCCTCTCCATGGCTGACTTTTATCATTCAGATGATGGCAGCCTAAATGTCACCTCAGGAAAGCCCTCCCTGGCAGCCCCAAACTAGCAGAATTCCCGATTGTATCCTCTCAAAACCATATGCATCTCTTTCAAAGCATCTATCACAACCTTTTTTTTTTTTTAAAGAAAAGATTTTATTTATTTGAGAGAGGGAGAGAGCATGAGCAGGGGGAGGGGCAGAGGGAGAGGGAGAAGCAGACTCCCTGCTGAGCGAAGACCCTGACAGGGAGCTCGATCCCAGGACCCTGAGATCACTGAGATCACGACCTGAGCCACTGTCAGTCACTTAACCGACTGAGCCACCCAGGCGCCCCTTCATCTATCACAATCTTAACTCGACAACTTAAAATTAGTTGTCTGATGTCTATTCCTCCCCTCCCCCCAGCTAGAAAATAAGCCCTAAGAGGCAGGAATATCCCCTAGATCCTACCACAGTGCCTGACAAATAATGGCCTCAGAAATACCTCAGAGATGAAAGAAAATGACTAAGTGGTCAATATGGAAGAAAGTTAAATTTAATTTACGGTCCAGAGCTTTCAACCTATCTTTAAACAGGGGAAATGGAAAATACTGCAGAGTAAAATAAAACCGCCAGATAAAAGAGTCTGAAACTGCCCAGGAGAGAGAAATAATGCCAATTAACCTTAAGTCCATTTAAGAAGGTTCTGGAGAGAGGAAAATGTTACACTAATAGTATCCAAGATGCAAATAATTCAGTAATTGATCAATTCATCATGGAAGATTTATCCTAATTCAGGATTATACATGAAATATAAAGTGATAGTATAGAGAAAGATGAGACTTTAAAAGACACCAGATGTGCCTCTAATATTAAGCCATGAATTGAAGTCATTTAATGCAATTTAAAAGAATATCTAACATCATTGCTTCTATGATTTCTTCTGAATCTCTCTTAAATGCACCATATATCATTTATAAACAAAAACATAATAGTAGTCATCCTACATTTTTTCCCAAAGGAGTAAATACACAGTAAAGTTTTACCTAACATCATAATATTTCCTGAGGTTATAAATGACATGAGAATGCATGAAGAAACTTCACTGTGGCTTAAAAACAAACAAACAAAAACACCAAAAGCCAAGTCAAAAAAATGAGGGAAAGTGGGAAATTTTTTTCCAACTCAAAATTAGAAAAAAGGGCAAGTCTCTAAAATATACTGAGTGCTGAGAAAATGGCTAAGAGAAGGACCAACATCCCAACAGACAATCAAGAAAGACTATGAAATGGGCATTTGCTGAAAAGGAAACACAAATGCTCTTACAAACAAGGGAGAAAAGGCTTGCCCATTCCCTTGAGAGAACTGCAGATCACACCAAGATGCCATTTCTTGTCTACCAGATTGGCAACATCCAAACTGGATAAAAGCGTGGTACTGGGCCACCATACTATCCCTCCTATCTTGCTAATGGAAATGTAAATTAGTGCCAGCCCCATTTAGGGCAACTGGGCAATGTCTATTCAAGTTACACATACATAGTCCATCCGACCCAGCAATATTACTCTTGGGAATTTACCCAGAAATGCAGTATTTCAAAAGTGAAGAAATGTCTCTGGAGTCAACTCATCCAGGTGTAAATTCTGGTACTGCCCCTCTCTGGGGTGGGACTTTGGGCAAGTCACCAATCCTTGGTGAGTCCCAATTTCCTCATCTGTAAAATGGAGATAATACTGGCTACCTCACAGGCCTGATGTGAGGATTCAGCCAATATAAGGAAAAGATTTAAGAGAGTGGCCCGTACATAGTATGCACTAGATAAGCATTAGCAAAGGCAATGTGTCCTCTTAGATATATTCACCCCCATGCAAAATGATCCATGTGCAAGGTTACTGTAACAATGTGAGACCAAAAACTGAAAGCAAACTGGATGCCCAATGGGAAGAGACAGCCATACAATGATTACCATGCAACTGTAAGAATGAGGAAGTAATGAATGTACTGTTACAGAAAAATCTCCAACATATAAGTAAGTGGAACAGAAAAAAGGCACACAAGGAATCATCTACACCACCTTTTGTGTAATAGGGAAGGGGAGCGCATATCATGAGATGCCTTTCTATTCAAAAAATGCCAATTAAAAAATCAGATTTTTTTAGGTAATTATGTGACTTGATGCAGGTGTTAGCTAATGCCATAGTGGTAATCATTTCACAATATATAAGATTATCAAATCAACACGTACACCTAAAACTTATATAGGGCTACATGTCAATGACAGCTCAAGAAAGCTGTAGAGAAATAACTAGTGGGGGGAAAAAAAAACCATTTTTAATGGCAGCATCTTTTTCAAGCCACAGGTGAAATTAATATGTATTCACAAATATATAGACTAGTGGTTCCCAAACTTTGTTGCTGGTAATTTTGGAATTACCCGGGAATTTTTAAAAATACTAATGCCGGGGGCTCCCATCCTCAGACAGTGAAGGACGAGACCCCAGGTACATGACTTTTGAAGTTCTCCAGGTGCATTGGATGGACAGGAACGCCTGCGACCCACAGACTGAAAGGCGACCAGCTATTAGCTATAGAAGCCAAATTAATCCCAACAAAGAGGAACTGCTCTGAAAATAAGCCAAATCCCAAACCCCTAGTCAGCAGCCCACTTTAAACACTAGTTGACTTAGGCAAAGGAGAGCAAAGTAACATTGTCTAGGCCATCCCATGGAGGTCACTTCAACAGCTAGGACTCTGTGTGCATTTCTTTTCCTAGGGTCAGGGCTTGGCCACCCAACACCAGCCCTCACTGAGGCTTCATTACCACATGGACTGGTCCTTCTTGCTGAGGTCAAGCAAGGATTTGGAGAACTTCTGGTAAAAGGAATCTCACCACCTCCTACCCACTTCAGCCAAGGAGCTGACAGAGTGGAAGGAACACTGGCCATCTACCTTGAAATCCCATCTGTCCCATTTATCAGCACTGTTCCATGGCCAATAATTTCAACACATTTCACCTGATCCTTTGTTTTTCAGTTGAGACTCCCACTACCCACGCCACAGACTTCCTGTGAGACTCACATGAAATAACCAAGTTGAAACCATTCTGAATCTATCTGCTGCATAAGCTGCAGATTTCAGAGCTGCAGATTCTGGGCAGAGATGCTCATTTTTCTCCTGTCCAGAAGACATCTGTCTGCACACACTGCCCACAGCTTCCTGTCTGGTGCTCTCCAGCCCTGCATGGCTTCACATACACCATGCCAGACTTTCTAGAAGCTCTAGATGCCAGCCCATCTTCGTAAGGTGTGATTCCTCCACAATGCTCAGACGTTTCACAGCTAAAGCTCCCAGGGAAGACTGCAAAGGATGCCTCACTTCAGGTTTCTTTGCAGTAGAGCTGAAGAAGCCAAGACTCTTGCCCCATGGGCAAGAGACAGTGACCTGGGAGCCATAGCATTGTACAGCATGAGGGCTGGGAAGCCAGACTGCATACCTTCCTGAGGGCAGAACCAGCAGGACTAGGATGCTTGGGTAACTAGTACCGAGAAGCCGAGCAGCAGGTAAAAGGTCCCCCATACCAGCTGCCAGCACACTAAGCAGGAAGAGACTCAGATCTGGGGCCAGCAACCTCAGGCACAGGGGTAAAGGCTTAAAGCAGAGAAGCAAGGATAACACATTTGATTCCAGAAAAGTCTCTCCTGTTTACCTTTCAAACACAAATTTACTAGAGAAAATATTACTTTTTTTTCTTAAATGTGGTATGTAAAGGTATGTGGTGATAAATCCTTATCAGTGAGGCAAACTGAACTATTTATAGGTGAAACAACTTCGAGACTGACCGTGTGTTGATAACTGGTCAAGCTGGGTGGTTTATAAATTCACTTTCCTTTTGTGTACGCTTAAAATTTTCCATAATGAAAAGTTTAAACAAAATCCTCTAACATCATAAAAACCAATTTCACAGGAGGAGAATGTGAGAAGTGTATTCTAACACATGCTCAAGTGCCAGACACTGCTCGAGGAGACGAGGCCACTAAGCCAGCAGCTGGAGCTGCCGGGTGGCCTCCCGAGGTGGCAGCACGCGGGCCAGAGCCCTGGCGCCCTTGACGGGGCGCGGGCACCCAAAGGCCGTGGCAGCGGCCACGAACTCCTCTCCCCCTGCGCTGCGCGGCGTCCGCAGCGGTGGGAAGCGGCTGGACTTGGGGCTATTCAGGGGGCGGGCTCCCCACCTGGCTCGCCCCTGGGAGAGAATTCATGTCAGCCATACATGACAACGTAGACACACAAGCCTTCTCCCGCAAGGGGCTCCTGAGGCGGAAGAAAGACCTCGCGGATCGATTCAGCCGTTCGGGGCTGCAGGCGCTCGCACAGGTGCAGCCTGTGGTTCCGAGCTGCCGTGCCTCTGTCCGTGCAGACCCTCCTCCCTGGAATGCCCTTCCCGCACATCCTCCTGGGGAAAGAAAACCTCCAAGTCCGCCAACACTGTGTCCTCTGTAAAGTGTCCAACGCTGCCCAGGCCAAACACAGCCATTCCATTTTCATCTGTCCCTGAGCCAGCCCCAGGTCTGTCTGGCCCAAGATCCTGCACTGCCCTTCTCCTGCTCTGCAAGGCAGGGATGACCTCTGAGGGCTGCAACTCCCCGGTCCCTGAAGCCAGCTCACTTCCACTGGACTTAGCCGGTAAGAGGCACTGGCAGGAGACTGGAGGCCGGGAGAAGGGAGAAACCGGGTGTCTCTTCCCTTTCTTCTCCACCCCGGGCAGCCCCTGGGCTCTGATAACACCTCCTCCTCCCCTGTTCCAAACTGCAGTCTCACTGCATTTCCCCAAGGAGTCAGCTTCTCAGCAACTCTCCCACCAGGGCAGCCAGTCCCTGGATTAAATCCTCTCATTCTGCAGTTTCCTTTTGCCTGTGTGAGCCCTGAATGGGCAATTCACCATCTTCCTTCAACCGTGGCATGGTCACTGCTTTCCCACCTGTCCCTCTGGCCAGCCTCTGAGCTTCTTCACGGCAGACCCAAGGTCTGCTTGGGCTTTCGATGCCCGTAGCCCAGGGCAGGGGGCACTCAGTTATTCATCAGAGGCTGCCCTGCTCCTAAAAGGACATCCCAAGTGTAGAGCTGGCACTTGGTAGGTATCCAAAAACTCCTGAGTTAAATAAACACCAAGGATACCTCATAATCTTTTACAAGTTAGAAGAGGGTACCTGGGTGGCTCAGTCGGTTGAGGGTCCGACTTTTGGTTTCAGCTCAGGTCGTGATCTCAGGGTGGTGAGATTGAGCCCCACGTCAGGCTCCCTGCTCAGCAGGGAGTCGCTTGAGATTCTCTCCCCCCTCCCTAACTGCCCCTCCCCCCAGTTTAGGCTCTCTATCTCTAAAATGAATAAATAAATCTTTAAAAATAAAAATAAATGTTAGAAGAAGGCCATAGGAAGAGAAAACTCCTGGAAACATCTTTAAGGGACAGAAGAAGGATGCTTTTGAGGGAAACTGATTCTGTGGATTCACCACCCATGAATTACAGCAATTTCCCAGACCATAAGGCAAGGACTTACATTATGAATTTAAATAAACAAAATTGTGCTATATTTCCACCTCCTACAAGGAATTTCATAGAACCTTCCAGCTGCATGGAGACAACACAGTGGTTACGGACAGGGTGTCCAGGGGCAGGCTGCCAAATTCTGGCCCTACCACCTACCAGCCAAACGACCCTGGCAAGTTAACCTCCCCTGTACCTAGGTTCTCGCAGTCTGGAAAGTTGCGATAATTGTACCCTGTGGTTTGTTTCAAGAGCTAACTCAAACAGTACACACTGGCATCATTAGTCATTATGAGAGCATAGCTCCAGGGGTCTAAAATTCAACTGCCATCGAACAGGAAGAAAATAAGCACGTGCAGCTGCAGGCGTGAGAAACGAGAGGTATGATGCCCAACCCAAGACCAATCAGAGCATCCGTGCCTTTCCTACAATATTCTCTTTCAGAAGTCTCAAAACTCTGAAGCTAAACCACTGGCTATGGGCCAAATGCAAGCTGCCAGTCTGCCATCCCTGATCTCTAAACAAGTCTTCCCAGTGAACGAAGAAAACAGAGGCCCCAAAATAGTATGTGATTGTCGCCTGGCCCCACAAACAGCAAGAGGCCAAGAGGCCCCGTTCCCTCTGTGCCATTTCAGGCTCAGAAGGAAAGGAGAAATGAAACAAGGGGGCTGGTCACATGTGGCCAAATAAAAGGGGACACCTGAGGCATACAGTCAAAGATAGCTTCCAGAGAGGAAGAAATAAGGAAGTTGGTGGTAGAAGGGCAGAAAAAGTGAAAGCAAACTGACAGCAGCTTGAGGAAGAAGAGGAGCTGACGTCCTGAAAACCCAAAAGAGCCACACTAAGGAAAGGACACTGGGGTGGCTTCATGAGAGAGAGAAAAAGAAGATGGGCAAATCCATAATCACTGAACAAAGAGGGAAAAGAAGACTGTGGGCTGACTGTGTCCTGAGGGCTTTCATAAGTCACATCATTCATCCCTCACACCTGAGAGCTAAGATACTACGACCGATTTTTAGAGAAGACATGGTGTCTTAGGGGTCAGGTAAACTGCCATGATTACAGACTAGGAAGAAGCAGAACTGAGATTTTTTTTTTTTTTAAGTCCTATGGGCTTTAAGATTGCCAGATAAAATACAGGATGCCCTGTTAAATTTGCATTTCAGATCATTTCTTAGTATATGTATGTTCCATGCAACATTTGGAACATACATACACTAAAAAATTACTCGTTGTTTATCTGAACTTTAAATATGGCTCCTCATCCTGTTTTTATTTGCTAAATCTGGCAACCCTATCTGGTTTCCAAATTTCTCTCCATTACACCAAGTTCACTCAAAGAATCCTGGGGTGGAAAAACAGAAAGGAGCTAATGAATAAAACTAAAAGGAGGGATAATTCACACAGATGGCCTAATGGAGAATGCTAATCTGCAACACATAAAATTAAGAGCATAAAAACAAAAAAGGTGAGCAGTGGAACCCACAGGAATGTGAGAACTAGAGAAAGAATACACTGTACTTATGAAAAGCAGCAAACCCTCATGGTTTTCATTTGTGGGCTAACAAGTGAATTCCAAGTGCCTTTTCACATCGCCCAACAGAGATTCCAATGACCCAGCTCTGGGCCAAGTAAGAACCAACCAAATAAGGGGATTATAGTCATTAGTGCTAATCTCCCTTACCTGAAAAAGAAGGGGAAGGCATTCAAAGTAGTTTGGGAGGCAGACTGAAGAGAGACCAAAAGACTCCAATAGTCTTGGCTTACAGCCACATCTCCTCAGCGACAGAGTGAAGGGCTTTCCTGGGTTCAAGAAGCCTTACTTTAACTTATTTACAGTGCCAGCTGAGTCCCTGAATTATACTAACTGTCCTCCTTGCCCCCTTCCATCATCCCAAAAGCCTTCACACCAGGACAATAAAACCATAACTGTGCTCTGGTGAGAAGCGTGTTCCTTCAACCTTCAAGAAGTCCCGAGGTGACCATTCCTATTGCTAGAGAGAGACCCAGAGGCCACAGAAAGAAAACAGGTCACTTGAGGAGTCCCCTGCCAACAGAAAACTACCGGCCTCCCACAGCCCTGACCCTGGCTCAAAAGCTGGGGCTGTCCTTCCACTGTGTGGGTCCTGCAAACCTGCAAAGTCAGTCGGTTTCAAAGACAGTCATGTTTTGGCTTCTGTTCCTTAGACAGGAGTGCACTCTTGTCTGAGCCATCAAAGCCCACCCTCTGGAATCCATACTCCTTGAAACAGGGTCAAAAGTCGCAGGACAGAGAAGCAGGCTGATGAGCTCCTGCCTACGTGCTAAAGACAGAAAACTGGGAAAACGCACGTTGGCTTTTTTTTTTTCCGAGAAATAATGCCAAGAGCCCTAGAACCAGCCTACAAGAAAAACATGGATCTTTTAGAAATACATGTTTGCCTCCTGTCCTCCTGTTACTCTGACACACCACACAGGCGGGCTTAATCCTGACTCACCAAACCCCAGGGAATCGGCCAAGTTCCCAGGCATCCCCAAGTGCCAGAGAACCGCAGGCCCCAAGAAATCAGGACGCAGAGCTCCCCAGGCTCGGGTCTCCAGAGCTCGGGGCTTGCTGCCTCGACTTCCTCCCATCAGCCTTCCAGACATTATTTTGGTACCGTCACCTTACAGAATTATCAAGAACAGTTTTGATTTTGAAATACATTTTGGAAAACAATAGAAAGTATGGGGGGTGCCATTTTCCACAGGAATAATAATTCACAAATTACCAAAACACTTTAATGTGTGTTGTCTCATTTTATCCTTAACGACAACAGTGGGATGCAAGCAACACTGCTATTAACCCTAAAGACCGTAGTTTTAACAGGTAAGTTCCCCCAAGGCTCAAAGGCTCTGAATGCAATATAACTCACCTGGCAAAGCAGCTAGAACCTCCACTAACTGGAACCCACGTCCCGCAGGGCCCAGTATCCTCTGGCGTGCCACACTCCCTTCACACAGTGGGCGACCCCGAGGGCACGCACCAGAACAATTCCACAGATATGCAAACAGTGGAAGACTGCACCGCAGTAAAACAAACCCACCTCTCCGTGCATTAACATAGTTTCCTGTTAGTAAATGTATGAACTAGGACAGCAAATCAAAGAATCCAGCACACAGTAAATACGTTCTGTGTAAAACCATTCACATGAAGCTTAAAAATAAGCAAAGCAAATCTGTAGTGACAGAAGTCAGGACCAGGTGACCTTTTGGGGCGTGGTGACTGGAACAGAGTACAGGGCAGCTTGGCGGAGGATAGCATGTATCTTGAGCAGGGTGATGATTACACTGGTGAATTCATTTGTAAGTTCATTTGGCATAAGTCTGTGCATTCAAATCTTGTGCCCTTCACTGTAAGCACATCATAGTCCCGTTAGTTTATAAAAAGTAAACCTGGGCACCCCACAAAACAAATTCCACAAAGCTTACTGAGCATCTACTACAGCGTCAAGGCTGGGGAGAGACGCAAATGATCCATCAAATGGCAGAGCTTTTATGCACCAGTCACCATGCGAGGTACCCTCAGGCTGCCTGTGTTCAAATCCCTATTCTACCACTTACTGTGACCTTCGAAGAGGTTGCTGACAGTCCTGCACCTCACTGCTTCATCCAGGACATGGGGAAGGCAGAGGGTTGCTATGAGTCCCTAACGAAAGCACTTGGAACTGTACCAGGCACACAGTAAGACTGTACCATGCAGCTATGGTCATCATAGAATAAGACAGATCATCCCATAGGTGACGAATGACAAAGTACCTGCCTTCAAAGAGGAGGAAAATACAAATGGCTGCACTGAGCAGCCAGAGCAGATTATGAAAACACAGAAATGCTCCTAATGTTCTCCTGCCCCCTCCCTTCCTCCCCCTTCTGCAGTTAGCCCCTGGATAGAACCCAGGACTTGCCCAGCAGGGTCCTGCTCTCCTCCCCAGTTGGCCTTCTTTCCCCACATTCAGGTTCCAGAGTCAGGGGGGAGTGTCCCTCCTGACACCACCCCTGCCCCCATCTTCCTCTAGATTAACTTCCATTTATCCTTCAGATTTTTGCTTAAAATTCACCTCCAGAGAGAGAGAGAAAGCCCTCCTTGACTATGGTCCCCACTTCTAGATTGAGTCAGGGGCCCTTCACCAACTTCCCCTATGCTGTCTCATCCCAGTTGTTATATACGGAACACTGCCTCGTATACAGCAGGTGATCAATACATCTAAAAAAAAAATCCACTATGACTGTGCTAGTCAGGCTATTTTTAAGTAGAGGTTATAAAATAAGTACAAAGAGATTGATTCCAGATTGGGACAGGGGCGAAGGGAGGGAGAAGGGAGAATCCAAAATGGCTGTGCTGGAA
Source organism: Mirounga leonina (assembly GCF_011800145.1). NCBI lineage: Eukaryota > Metazoa > Chordata > Mammalia > Carnivora > Phocidae > Mirounga > Mirounga leonina. The sequence goes on from NW_023270244.1 coordinate 1,854,416, forward strand.
GCAGAGGGGCAACCTACTGGGGTGCTCTGGACAGGGCACAGGGGTGGACACACTACTGGAGGGGGACCGAGTCAGAAAGGGGAGCAGGGACTGCCCCCCTCCGCCCCCGCATGGGAGGTACCCTTCCATCACGGCTTCTTTTCCAAGGCAGGGAGTCGCTACCCTGGAAACACTCCCTTGGGCCTGGCATCCTGGGAATGTGCTGTGGTAATGGGGTAGCCCTGACCAGTCTCACTGAAGAAACAACTAGGAGGAAAACGCCCACGACAAAATAAAGATAAAACTTATCATAAACTGATTTATAGCCCACCCTCCCACGGGCTGTGTGGCCTGGCACATAAGCTCTGAGGACAGGCTTGAGTTCAAATCCCGGCCCCACCTGGCCGACCTGGATGGGCTGGCAAGTTACAGAACCTCTCTGAGCCTGAGGGTGCTCATGCGAGCTGTGCATGTCGGCAGTCCTGATCCCACAGGAGAGCACCGAGGGTTCAAGAAGATGCTATAAGCAAACCCTTCCCAACAGTGCCTAGCCCACAGTAAGCACTGCATGAACATGAGCAGTTACCACAGCAACACAACAGGATTTGGAAACAGAGCAATGCTGGTCAATAAGAATTGTTATTCATTTCTTCAACCTTTTGTTTTCTTCAAACTTTCTTAAATTATGGTTTATTTCAAATGCTATCAAGGATATTAAATGCTTACAACCCATTTCATTTAAAAAAAAAGGGGGGGGTGCCTGGGTGGCCCAGTCAGTTAAGCATCTGCCTTTGGCTCAGGTCATGATCCTGAGGTCCTGGGATCCAGCCCCGCATCGGGCTCCCTGCTCAGCAGGGAGTCTGCTTCTCCCTCTCCCACTCCCCCTGCTCACGATCTCTCTCTCTCTCAAATAAATAAAATCTTAAAAGAAAGATTTAAAATAGGTAGTATAATAGACTTCCTATTTGTTTTGAGAGTACAATGAATAGTCAGATATACCCATCACCTACCTTCAACAATTATCAATACATGGCATTTTTTTTTCATCTATAGCCCTGTGATCACAGTGTTAGGTGTCAGGGCAAAGTCCTTTCCTTTCCTAGAGGACAAGCCTTCACAGTGAGTTATTCCCTCCCAAGGTTCTCCACCTTTGGGTGCTTACCCTAAATGCAAAATAGGACCAAAGCACTGAGCCCAGGTCTGGGGACTGTCCACATTTGTTGAAGGACAGAAAAGAACCAGATGTGGGACAGCCAACAGGCAATAAAAACCGAAGATGGAGCAAGATATCAATAGCACTTTAATTAAAATGTTTTTAGGTTGCCTGGGTGGCTCAGTCAGTCAAGCATCTGCCTTCAGCTCAGGTCATGATCCTGGAGTCCTGGGATCAAGCCCCACATCAGGCTCCCTGCTCAGCGGGGAGCCTGCTTCTGCTTCTCCCTCTGCCTGCAGCTACCCCTGCTTGTGCTCTCTCTCTCCGACAAATAAATAAAATCTTTAAAAATAAAAAATAATTAAATGTTTTTAGGCCCAGTAGGTTGAGTGGCCCTTGGTTTCAGTGGCTCAAGGCATAACCCCAGGGTCCGGGGGGGGGGGGGGGGGATAGAGCCCCACCTCTGGCCCCTCTGTGCTCAGTGGGGAGTCTGCTTCAGGATTCTCTCTCTCCCTCTGTAACCCATCCTCACTCAGGCTCTCTATCTAAAATAAATAAATATTTTTAAAAATATGTTTTTAGGACCAAATTCATAACTTCAACATTAGGACCACAAAAACCCAGCTAGCTGCTTTTGTGGATCAGAGCACATTTTTTCCTTTAAAAAAAAAAAAAAGTTTTTAAGTCACCAAGAATAGAGGTTATCACGAGCTGGCGGTAGGGAAAACGGAGCCACTGTTTAGTAACCGTGCAGAGACCATTTCTGTTTGGGATAATAATAAAGTTCTGGAGATGGGTGGTGGCGATGGCTGCAAAATAGTGTGAATGTACTTAATGCCACTGAACCGTGCACTTAAAAATGGTTAAACTGGTAACTTTATATATTTTACCATAATTTTTTTTTTTTAATCACACAAAAAAAAGTCACTGGCCCTCTTCACCAGATACCTAAGATATTTCTCAATAATAAGGCTACAAGTCGGGGCGCCTGGGAGGGCGCCTCAGTCATTAAGCGTCTGTCTTCGGCTCAGGTCATGATCCCAAGTTCCTGGGATGGAGCCCCGCATCAGGCTCCCTGCTCAGTGGGGAACCTGCTTCTCCCTCTCCCACTCCCCCTACTTGTGTTCCTGCTCTCTCTGTCAAATAAATACATGAAATCTTTAAATAATAATAATAATAATAATAATAATAATAATAATAATAAGGCCACAGGGGCACCTGGGTGGCTCAGTCAGTTGGACATCTGACTTTGGTTTAGGTCATGATCTCAGGGTCCCGGGATCAAGCTCCAGCGTCGGACTCCCTGCTCAGTGGGGAGCCTGCTTCTCCCTCTCCACCCCCACCCCTGCTCATGCTCTCTCTCATGTAAATAAATAGATCTTTAAAAAAAAAAAAAAAAGGCTACACGCATTCAAGGTTCAAAATGATATGAAATAATTAATATGTTTTACAAAAGAAATGGCACCTTAGTGGTTAGTGATTTGTACCTGAAGATGTCCAAGCCTCTACTTTATGGCATATATATTTAAACTGTGCTCTTTGGTTAACAAAGATGTTAAAATCATCTAGCCAATTTTTTTTTCCACCTCAAATTTTAGTGTTTCTATAATCAGGAGCTACTAAATGAAGCAGAGACACAATGTTTTGACTCTCAGCAAATGTCTTTGTTTAGATAAATTAAGGCCTGTCTAGTGAAGACCAAAAAAAATAAATAAATAACTCAACAGAATAAAAGTTATTATTTGAGTTGGTATATTAGGATAACAGGGAAAAAAAAAAAACTCACCACTTACATACAAATAATGTCACAAGTCGAGAAGCTCCTTCTATAATTAAACACCAAATAAATTATTTTTCTCAAGGCTATTTTAGCCTTTCTAACACAACCTCAAAAACGCCGATAGCACAGAAAAGACTCTGCTTAGGAGAGCAACTCATGCCGTGTTTAATCTAGTGCAGGTACTAGATTTCTAAGAACTTCCTTTAGCTCGTGCATACTCCATGTTTTCATTCTTTCACTTTCCTCTTTCCTTCTATGGAAAACTTTTTTGAATCATGACCAACGTCTGGCTGAGCATCCGAGCTCTGCTCCTCAGTACCAAGTGGCCTCATTTGATCCAAAGTGCCCTGAGATGCCCTGGAGGGTATTAACCAGATCACTCTGGACACACACCTGGCACCCACAGGAGGCTGGTTTGATCTGGAACAGATGCGTGGAAGATTATCCCGTCAATCAACACTGCTTTTTTAAAACTCTGGAATTTGGAATTGCCCATAAACTAGTATCTCTAATTAACTTTAATGTACGAAGTCTTTACTTTCGCATAGCTCTGGATTAAAGACTTAGGAAATTCAATCCGTCCAACAGTATTCCATGAAAGGAACGTGGGTGGGCCTCTGGGTGTAACAGGAATAGAGGCAAAACCACCTAGATAATTTCGATCTACAGGCAGATGCAAATTATGAAATTAAAACATCAATGACATTTCTTTTCAATCATCACCACATAAAAAAGAAAATTAAAAACAAACAAAAAGCCTCCCCGTGCCACCTCGACACAGACAAATTGAGCAACAGCTCTCCCCATCTCTCTGCCTTACAAAATAAACTGCAGGCTAATTAAACTGTGAGTGAATATGACACATCGTTTCTCTTAAAGGTACTCAACAAAACAGAGAGGGTAACACAGCCCTCCCTGGAACCCAGACAAGAGTCTGCAGAACTTCCTTTCTTGCTTCCACCTGCATGTGGGTGATTTCTGCACTTCCTAACTCTCTGGACTGGAAAGTGCTGGAGAGGGAAGAAGGACCATTCCCTCTGCTCTGAATTCCCTACAGCACCAAGCCAGGGCCAAGCTGGATGAAAGTCAAGTGCAATCCTTGGCTGGCTGCTAAAGAAGCCCTTACATTCCTTCTGGATATTTCAGAGTACTGGCACACAGTAGGCCGTTCGTTCATAAGTACTTGTAGGTGGAATGGTGCCTATTTCAGGCTGTATTCATCACATGCCATTTTGCGCCTTACTGAGGAGGGAAAGAAATCACAGAAAATTTCCCATCATTAAACAAGTATTATAAAACCGGGTGCCTGGGTAGCTCGGCAGGTTAAGCGTCTGCCTTCAGCTCAGGTCATGATCCTGGGGTCCTGGGATCGGGGTCCTGGGATCCAGCCCCACATCCGCATAGGGCTCCCTGCTCAGCAGGGAGTCTGTTTCTCCCTTGCTCCCCACCTCCCTCCAACTCGTGCTCTAATAAATTTTTTAATTTTATAAAGAATTTTAATCACTAAACTGCACCCCATACATCAGATCTAGAGACCAACAGTAAGTAAGGGGGTGAGTTATTTCTAAATAACCATAAATCTATTAACTACCCTTTGAGCATTCTTCTCCCTAAAAAAGAACGCTTCCACAAAGTGAGATTTGTAATTTAGTGGAATGAGCACTGGAATAAAATTCATAGCTGTAAACTTGACAGCCATAAAAGAAAATTTGACAGTAGTGGGGAAGAAGGAAGAGTCTGCAAGTGAACACCCCTCTGAGATCCTGACAATTAGAAACATTTTCCAGAGCATTAGTGTCCCTGTCAGGAAAGTTTCAACTAACCACCACTAAGCAAGAACACACTGAACCTGTGAATATTTACGTCACCACCTTTGACAATTCAATCTACCTAAAAGAAGCTGCACTGTGATTGAAAACAAAAAGAAACTCCTACCCACTGAGGGAAGAAGTATGGGAAAGAGAAAGGAAGAGGGCTGTTCCTCCTTGTTCAGCCTGGCTGTGGTTTAAAAAGCTCAGATTAGCATTTCTAGGTGTAAATGCAATTATCTCTGCAAGGAATGATTTAAGAAAAAAAGAATGCAAGCACACTGTGTGTGACACTATTATCAACCCCCTGAAGTTCCACTCTGTAAGCCACATGTGGGCATCCACAAGGATTCAGCAAGCCTCCCAATCCTGTTTGCAGATACCTCCCCAACTAGTGCTCCAGGTGACTGGTACCTATATAGATGCGTGATAGCCCGAAGCTGCTTCCCACGGGCAGCTGGGGGGCATTTTAACATTAACAAAAGTTGTAAGAAACATTGGAGTGATCTGTCACCATCACCAAAACTGAAGGGGTAAATCTGACACTTCCAACAGAGCCACTTTGTCCCCTAAAAACCTGGCTCAAAAATCCTTGGAAAGGTGAACCTAAAGACACTTTGTCCCCTTTCAGAGGTGAAATGTATCATGAACACCTAGATATATGCTACAAGGTAGCCTACAACATCACTCATGGTTAGAAGGCAAGAGCTTGGGACTCAGGTTGATTGTAGTAGTCCCCCAAAGTATACAGTGTATCCATTCATCCATCTAGTCATCTGTTTAACCAACCAGGGCGGAAATGGTGTTCAGGGCACATGCAGGAGAGCCGCCCTATTAGCGCTTGGTCAGGAGACAGTATGGGCCCCTTCACCCATTAAACACAAAAACAAACCCGAAAAACTCCACCACCCAATGCCTCCACAGTCAAGCCAACATACTCTTGAGTATGTACCACATGCCAGGCACTGGGGAAGCAGAGTAAACAAAGCAAATTCTGCCCCTGAAAGGAATGTACGCATCTGCTGGGGGAGGCCTATATGATGCGGATGTGCAAGGAGTGACCGATGGGTCCCGTGGGACCATATGAATGGGCACATGATCCACTGTGTGGCTGGCAAAGAGGGAATGCCAGTGCACACCGGGGTGGGGGGTGGAAAAGGCAGTCTAGTCTACTTGGATTTACGAGGTAGAAAGGAAGGGAGGAGTAAGGAATAAGACTAAGGACAGGAAGTACATCCTAGAGGAGTCAGAGAAACCTATTAAAATTCCAGAAATTAGCAGTTCAACCAAGTGAAAGCTTCAAGAATGCGAGGGGTATGAACATGAGGGGTACATCTTGGAAGCACGAGAGGCCAGACCAGGCAGAGCCTGGCAAACAACCAGAAAGTCGACCTGGTGGGGCGCCTGGGTGGCTCAGATGGTTAAGCGTCTGCCTTCGGCTCAGGTCATGATCCCAGGGTCCTGGGATCGAGCCCCACATCGGGCTCTCGGCTCAGCGGGGAGCCTGCTTCTCCCTCTCCCACTCCCCCTGCTAGTGCTTTCTCTGTGTCTCAAATGAATAAATAAAATCTTTAAAAAAAAAAAAAAAAGAAAGAAAGAAAGTCGACTTGGATCCAGAGGGTATGGATGGGGCACCACTGAAAGTTTTTAAATAAGCAACGACTATTTCAGGTTTTTGCTGTAGGCCAGTCTCTCTGGTCTTGAACAAGAGTCACCACAAACCAGGTACTGGTGATTCTCTGAACTATTCCTCATCCCCAGCAAAACAAATAAGGAGAACACCACAAAAGACTGACATAATCTCCTCTAATGATTTGTTTCTTTAATCAAATACATTATATGAAACACACAGAGGGGACCTATGAACATGAAGAACTTTAACTGCAGAAGAAATCTAACATTATAGCCTTTTTAAGAAGCCTGAACTGGGCGCCTGGGTGGCTCAGCTGGTTAAGCGACTGCCTTCAGCTCAGGTCATGATCCTGGAGTCCCTGGATCGAGTCCCGCATCGGGCTCCCTGCTTGGCAGGGAGTCTGCTTCTCCCTCTGACCCTCCCCCCTCTCATGTGCTTGCTCTCTCTCATTCTCTCTCTCTCAAATAAATAAATAATCTTTAAAAAAAATAAATAATAAGAAGCCTGAACTTGTATACAATTAGACCTAACCGTGAGGTCATACATTTCTCAAAGTTCTGTCTCAAGTTGTGTCTCAAGTTGGGTGTTTCCATTAAGAATCTAAGGGGAAAAAAAATTTAACAACAACAAAAAAAAATGACACACACCACACCTCTTTATAAGGGCAATGTCAATCTGACAGCTTCAGAGTCTGCCAAAATGAAGTCTTAAAAATGGAAAATAGTGTATTAGGCTTCCAGAGTAAATAATCCCAAATCCACAACATTTACTATATGGTGGCTTTTATTGGTTAATGAGACCATTACAATGGTGATGTTTAAAATCGCCAGGTTTTCTAATCATGCAGTACCAACCTGTTTTTCTACTATAACCTCAAAATGCCTTTTTATTTATGTATTTCCCTAAATGTCTATAATAAAGTACTAATTTTATAGTTAGAGAAAGATCCTTAAATACTAGTAACTTATTTCAGGCCTTTATTTTCAAACCAGACACATGCTGAAGGTCTGAACTGGTCTAGGAAAAGCACATACCTTAGAGAACTAGCCATGCCAGGTGTGAAGCTCTGCTTATACTCTGAGAAGCCCAGCAACTAACCAGTCTACAGCTGTGAAGCCATCCAGTGACTGCCCACTAATGCATTTTCTCATCTGCTCAGAGACCACCACCCCTAGACACCTCTCACTACAATGAATCAGATCATCTCCAATTAATTTTCACCCACAACACAAGCTGATAGATCTAGCCGTTAGGCTAGATCTAAAAGCTGCTCAACAGAGTTATTGAGCATTTGTTTTTTATTTTCTCCACTCCAAAGAAGAAATTATGATCTATAATCAGCATCCTGGTTGCTGATTTACTGGGAGAAATTGGATAATCACTCAAAACATTCCATTCCACCCCTAAGCCCCAAGTAAAACACACTAGGGCCAAGCTTGTAACTCCCAGATGCTCCAGGCACTTGGACACATGGATGAAAGGCCTCATACAGAGGATTCTTCCCTGTAGATAATGCTTACCTCTATCATACATATGCTGAGAACACAGACCCATGAAACCAGTCCTTTATTAAATGGATAGTTTGATCCAAATAAGCACTTATATACCAAAATAGACAGAAATGACCACGGTTAAGAATTCTATTAGCCTTTGGACTGGATTTTAAAAGAGGGCATGGAGGTGGGGGGGGGGGGCGGGAAGCACAGTCAGTTAAGTGGCCAACTTTTGATTTCAGCTCAGATCACAATCTCAGGGTCCTGGGATCAAGCCCTGCATTGGGCTCCACACTCAGTGGGGAGTTTGCTTAAGGATATTCTCCCTCTCCACCCCTCCCCCCACTTACACACTCTCTCTAAAATAAATAATCTTAAAAAAAAAAAGAGGGCACAACACTGAGGTATCACTACACACCTATCAGAATGGCCAAAATCCAAAAGACTGACAACACCAAATGCTGACAAAAGATGTGGAGCAACAGGAACTCTCATTCATTGCTGGCAGGAAGGCAAAACGGTACAGCCACTTTGGAAAGACAATCTGGCAGTCTCTTAACAAAATTAAAAATACTCTTTCCATATAATCCAGTAATTGCTCTCCTTGGTGTTTACCCAAAGGAGCAGAAATCTTTTGTCCACACAAAACCCTGCACACAGATGTTTGTTGCAGCTCTATTCAAAAATGCCAAAAGTTGGAAGTAACCAGCCCTTTGGTAGGTTAATGGATAACCATGAAGACAGTAAAAGAGATAAGTGGTTGCCAGGTTAGGGAGGGATAAAAAGGCAGAGCATAGATTTTTAAGGCACTTGGTCTACTCTGTATGATGCTATAAGGGTAAATCCACAGAATGTACAAACAGCAAGAGTGAACCCTAATGTAAACTATGGACGTGGGTGATTATGATGTGTCAAAGTTGGCTCATCAGTTGTAACAAATGTACCACTCTGGAGGATAATGTTGATAATGGGGGGGGGCAGGGAAGACAGGGAGTATATGAGAAATCTCTGCACCTTTCCTTCAATTTTGCCGCAAACATAAAACTGCTCTGAAAAATAAACTGCTTAAAAAGAGAGATTGAGAGGGTACCTCTCCTCCATGGTGTGGCTAATGAGCAATGTATCTTTCTGAACATGTTCAGGGGTAAGGAAAGACATCCATAATCATCTTTAATGCTCAAGAACATGAAAGTTAATATTATATGTAAAGGAAATAATAAAAGGCAGGAAGGTAAGTAATAGGATTATGGTGCCATTTTCCCTTCAAATTAACTAAAATAGTGAAAAATCTAGCAAGGCCTTCATTTAATTGAATACAAGACTTATCACAAACTTTCTAGGCAGCTACTAACAAGGGCTATGTTTAAGTTAGAGTTGTCATGGGTTGTGCAGCTTAACCTTGACATAAATTACAACACGGTGTTGTTCAATGGACCCCTTACACCCACAAATCCATTTCATGTAGTCACATACATTTCTCCTCCCAAATTACACACCGGAGAGGTCAAAACCACTTCAACACAATCTGGGTCCCAGATCAGTTAACCAAACTCTCAAAAGCTTAAAGGAATCTCTTCTCTGCGTTTGCTTTAGTAACACCTGCCAAGTCCTAGGGAACCAGGTAAACCACAGGCATTTTTTATTTGTCTACCTAAATATATGAATCAGAGATTAAAGAAGAACTGAGCGGCTTTTGGTACTTGTAGGCTGTCATCTAAAACAATTTTAAAACTCTACTCAGTAAGGTCACAGAACATTTCACAATGTATATTTGGTTGGATGTCAGTTTTAGCTGAGGGTAAGTGCTAAGAAATAAAGCCACCACCTTATACACTCTTCAAACCAAGTGTTCAGAAGGCCTCTGATCTTATACACCAGGAATGAACATGTCTGTCCGTGCAAAGCCAACGTGTTTGTGTACAATTTACAGACCTACTTATAATATGGTCAAGTATCAAACAGATACCCTTTCAGAGTACCTCCACCCCCTAATCCTCTCCCAAACAAACAAAAACAGCCTGAATTGCTCACTGTATGCAAGAGGCTAGGGATTCTGTTTCATAAAGTTTTACTACTTTCCGTGGTTCACATTCTCCAAGAGACTAACTCTCTCATTTACTAACTCAAACCTTAAATAAACTGCTTCCACCAACTTCCCCCTCTTCTCAAACCCCCACTCAGCAGAGACATCTCTCTGGGCCAAGAAAGCTACAGAGGAGGCTTGGAAGTGCCTGCCTCTGCAAATTCCTCCCCCTTCTTACCGAAAGGGCACTTCAAGAACTTGACAGTCTGGAAAGGCGTGAATGTTGCTCCAATTCCATTCACCAGGGCTGGATTTGAGCATGCAAAGTGTCTTTCTACAATCAATTTCTATTTAGGCTGCCAATTACACTGAATCTTTGGTGGAAATCTGCTTCCTAAGCAAATTCAGAATGCCATCCAGGTCCCATGTATGAGCTATCACTGGGGAACATACACACCCACTCACACATATACACTCACTCCTCCACTGAAGACTTTTTCTGGCACCGGGATATCCTAAACTTGCCCCCATTTCCAGACTGTCATCTTTGATCCATTCCCAAATTCATGCCTTTTTCTCCATCTGAAGGTTCAGTCTAATCAGCTATTGTGCAGCAACTATGGTAATTTATCCCCTTGATTTCTTGACATTTTCTTCTCTGCTCCTGGCTGGGAAACTGTTTTGATCTGAATAGAGTTGTCTGTATGGGGATTCTGCATGTTAATGATGTGGCTAGCTGGCAGGGATATTAGGTGAGAGCACACGGTGTACTTTTGCCAGTTATGTTTCGCCTCATCACGGCTCGAGTGGCCTTTCTAATCGCCTGCTACACTAGGAAGGAGACTACAACACCTAATCTTACTGTCTTCGGGGGAGCCTGCGGGGCTAGGTGGAAACAGAACAGACAGCCTATTCTCTCGTCAAGACTCTAGACTCTGAGGCAAAATACCCCTAGGCACTCCACCACCAATGAAGCAAACACGTACACCTCGTTCGGCAAGGGAAAAGGAGTCAGTCGATACCCTTCACCACGGTTTGAGCCTGTCCAAGCTTCATACCCTTCGCTCTGTCCAGGCTAGTATAAGATGCTGCATTCGCCCGGCTGTATGCTGCCACCCCGCACCCCAACCCCAACCCCAACCAAGGAAAGGATTTCCAACGGAGGTGGGAGCATCAGCTCCGGTACCCGCCCTTCCCTCTCAATCCTGGCCAGAAAACTCCACTTCCCGGATTCCCAGCCACTCTCTCCCGCCCCCTCCCCGGGCGATCAAGCTAGCGCCGTCCAGATGCCAGCGAAGTGCCCAGCCCAGCTATGCACCCCCCCCAGTACCCCAAGTCAGGCCCCTGGAACTGACTCCGAGCTCCTCCCTCTCCCACAGCCTAGGGATCCCCAGATTCTGGACGCACCCCTTAGGCATGCTAGGACTGAAAAAAGTCCCACCCCGCCCCCCCCCCCAAGCCACGCCACCAGCCTCCAGCACTGCCCGGGAGGGGCCTCCTCCCCAGAGGCTAAAAGGGAACATGGGTGATGGTCCAGCAGCTTTCTCCCACACCCGGCGAGGAGCCTGACCCTCAGGGGAGGCCAGACTCGCGTGTCCCCGGAGGAACACCTCCCTCTCTCCCACCCCCCGGGGGCCAGCAGTTCTTGGCAGAGAGTGTGTTTGCTACGGGTTCCCGGAGCCTCGGGGAGTTCGGGGGCTGCCCGGTCCAGGTGCAGCCTCTCCCGGGGGCAGGCGGAGGTCGGCGCCACGGCGCACCCCCGGGGGGCACTCACGATGGTCACGCTGGCTTTGCGCAGGTCGCGGTTCTCCTCCTGCAGCGCCTTGCACTTGAGTTTGTAGGTCTCTAGCTCGATCTTCAGCACCTTGTTCTCCTGCTGCAGCGAGGCCAGGCGGTTGGTAAGCTCCTCCAGGCGGAACGGCGAGATGACAATGCCCCCCGACTTCCCACCGCCGCCACCTCCCCCGCCGCTGCCGCCGCCGCCGCCCGAGGTCGATGAGCAGGACGACTGCATGGCGGCCGAGCTGCTGCTGTTGCCCCCCGCCCCGTCCGTGTCGCTCTCGCTGGCGCTGTCCGCCATGGCCGCGGCGGGCTGGGGAAAGGAGGAGGAGGAGGAGGAGCAGGGAGGCGGCAGCGGCGGCGAAGGCTGGGCTGCGAATGAGTGGGCGCCGGGCGAGCACAGAGGAGCGCGGAGCTGGGCGCCTGGCAGCAGGGCGCAGACTCCGAGCGGCGGCGAGAGAAAGAGAGGGAGCTTCCCGCTGCCAAGGGACCTCCTCTGCCAGAGAACAGAGACCCCGCCCGGGCTCGGGCAGTACTGCACTGGGGCTCGCTCCAGCCGGGCCTGGCGCGCTCGCTAGGCCGCCCTACAAAGCTGGCCGAGAGCTCCGGGACCCGCCCGCCGCCGCCGCCGCGGCCCGCCTCCCGGCGCCGGCCCGCGGTCCAGGGACTCGCCGGTGCAGGAAGGCCAGGCCAGCCTCCGCACCAGCTGCGCACCGACCGCACGAGTTCCGAGGGAGGGCCTCCTGGCCCCCCGACCTAAGCCCCCGGCCGCCCAGCCTCTTCCGGGCTCGCGCCGGCTCCCGGGAGAAGGAAACCCAGTGCCCCGCTAGCCTTGCAGGTGCTGGGGACACGTGGAAAGGTCACGCCGGCTCCCGCATCCAGCCCTGGCCGAACCGTGGCCCCATCTTCCGCCGACTGCGTGTGCTCCTGTCTCCCTCTGTCTGTTTCAAACATAGACGCAGCCCTTTCGGTTTTATCTTCTCGGTGAGCTTAACCGGGAAGCCTAGGATAGCGCAAAGAGAACAGAAAGTTCCCCCTCCAGGAGCCAGTGGGGTGAAACAGGAGCAGCCACAGGTTAACCCAGTTAAGAAAGAATTTGCGGGAGCGACACTCCGCTCTCTTTACTCCTCCTCCTAATAATCTCATAAACCATACTGCGCTCAATTGTTTAAACAAGGTGCAACTTTTTCTTTTTCTCTTTGCATCTTGAGAACAGTGCCAGGATGTGTCACGCAATGGGATTGAGACACTAACACTCACCTAATCCAAGAAGAAAAAAAGAAACACTTTCAATGGATTAAAACCCATCTCTTTAAGTGCCAGTTTTCCAAAGTAACTGCAGACGTCGTATTATGCTATACAAATAATGATGATTAAGTGGGAATACGGCGTAACCATCACCCTTATTTACGACCATCTTGCCCACTCCTAGAAAACTTTTAATAGGTTAAAAATAAAACATTAATTAGTCTAATGTGATCTAACTCAGGGTTCTAGTTTTGAAGTATAAGAAATTCGAAATCGAAACTTTGATTACCCCCTTCCCTCCCAAAGAAAAGCTTGCAGGAAATCCGCCCAGCAGGTGAGATGATTCTAAACACCTTTAAACTGTTGACACAAAACAGCTTTCACTTATGTATAAAAATTGGAAAGTGAAACTGACCAGACTAGTTATTATCTGAGTTTAGTCAAGGAAAGAACAAACACTTGGAAACAGAAAATGGGGGGAGGGCGGGAGAGGGAGAGAAAAAAGTGTGAAAATTTTCTATTGCTTTGAACTTTTGGAAATGTTTATAATGTGTCAGGAGGGATAAAGAGGTGGATTTAATGATTTTTATTCCCACTCCTCTGTTATCTTTAAACCTAAATTTGATCTAATGATTAAACTGTCATTAAAGTGTCATTCAGTGGCTAATGGAAGCTGGTATCTCGGAATAAACTAAAATTCCAAGTGTTCCAAATGACATCATCTTTTACCAAGATGGCTGCTTCCAGCAGACAGCTGAGAAATGCCAACAGCAATTAACCCCCAAATTTCTCCTAGTTATTTTTTAGAGCTAAAGGACTTATGAACTTAATCACTGTTGGTGTGGCAAGAAACCAAAAAAAAAAAAAAAAGAATTGGCTTTGCTCTTCAGAAACATATAGCCAATGTGAATTGTTAGAAGTGATCCAGTGTAATTTTCACTGAAACTTATTTATCTCCCTGACTTTTCTTTTCGGGGATCTGGTACATGAGACAAGCAGCTCGTTAAAGTAGAAACGGCTTCTGGAAAACTCACTTGCTGGGTGAAATGGCAGAGGAAAGCTAGCAGGGAGCAGCACCACAGGGAGAAACTCAGATTTAACAGCATTCTTTCCGCTTTATTCAGCGCCGTGATAGAATCTTAGAGCGGGTCTGGCTTCCATACTTGACAAGTTTCTATTGTTCCCTATCCCATAGTATCTTAAAGCTTCCACTTTTAGAGCTTATTGCAACAGAAACATTCCTTCCAGGCAGAGCAAGGGGCAAGTTGACTCTCTCTTAGCTTTATCACCAACTACCTGGGAAAGACGGACTGACTCCTTCAAGTCACCAGGGGGGTGGGGTGTAAAGCGCCTGACTTTCTTAAAGGGCCCACGTTATATGAAGCCTAAAAATGTGTTGGTCTTGAATAGGATCTGGAGGAAAACTGCATTTTGACATGGTATTTGTAGGCAGTAATTGTGTTTAGAAGACTTCGGGGGAAAGCCATCTTCTAAAGCTTCCCTGCTGATACAGATGGGAATAAACTGGGGAAAATTTTTTTTCACTGTGGTTTTTATTGTTATTGCAAAGCAGAAGCGTGTCTAATTTTCTACTTCTTGTAAAAGTGATTCCCCTTATAAACAGACCATTTATCACAACATTGGTTCAGTAATAGCATTACAATAGAAACACTAGTTACAAAACCAATAATATCATTATAAAACTCTTTCTCAGCTTTCTAGGGGAAATGAATCAGAAGAAAAGGTAGCAGTGTGTGCTGCCTGGAGGAAGAAGAGACATACCTAGATAATTGCTTCCACGGGAGAAATAATGAAATTTACCTTTGCCCTAAATTCAAGCTGCAAAATATAACAACAAAGGAAAAGAATACCTTATAGTCTAATTACAAGGCACAACATCACAATCTTTCTTTGTCTAATGCTCTTTGGGCAGCTGATTTACCCTGTGGCCTTGAACCTTCCAGCAGTAAAATTAAAATAATGCCATAAATCAGAGGGAAGTTTTGTTTATTTTTTATGGCTATAAATAAATTGCTGTACATATCTAATATCACACTAATGTCACATACTAGTGATTTCATTCAAACTCTGAATGGATTCGGTGGGTTGTTGCAAGACCCATTGTTACAGTTTTGAAAAGAATCTGAATAAGCCAGTATGAGCTGGTTATCACAGAGTGCTGGAATTTGGATAGAATCATAGAAGAATGGGCCACTATGGTGTTATCATTTTCTTGAAAAGTAGTTGATATTGAAATATGTCTTGTTTATTGAAATATATCCACACTTCCTACTATTGCTTATCTTCAACCACCCCATTTCTTTAACATGTTTTTTTCAATATCTTATGCATATTGATGTCAAACTAGTCCTGCATATCCAGGATCCCACCCTGGCAAAAGGTCATGACTATAAGATTAATTACATATCTTATTATTGGTTCAAAGGAATCAAAACCATCTCTACAAATGGCAGACAAAAGAAATATGTCATCAGCTAAAGTAAATTAGATGAGAATCAAGTAAGAATTTCAAAAATAAAAAATGAAAACATACGACTTACATGTCTGGAGATTTAGCAACCTACAAAACCTAAAATTTGTCTTGACACAAAACATACTGAATTCCTGACTGAGAAATGCTATTTAAACTAGTACTAAATACACAGCAGAACTTGAAAGAAAGTAAAGGGAATCCCAGACTGCAAGGCAAAGAGGAAAACTAGAAACAACCCAAGTGTTCACCTACAATATAAATCCTGTTATATTCATGCAATGGAATAATATACAGCAATGTGAATGAGCAAACTACAGCTACATGAAACAACATTCGTGAACCTCGCAAACATATTAGTAAGCAAAGGAAGCAGACACAAAAGAGTGTATACTGTATGATTGCATTTATATAAAGTTCAAAAATAGACAAAATTAATCTATGAGGTTAGACATCAGAATAATGATGCTCTTTGGGAAGAGATAGTGTTTGGACAGGGTACTAGAAGATTTCTAATAATGTTCTTTTTCTTTTTCTGGGTTATTTGTTACATAGGTATGTTCACTTGTGAAAAGATATTGAGCTGTATATTTATGATGTACTTTACTATATGTATCTTGTGCTTAAACAAAATGTATAAATCAAAAAAGGGGAGGAGTGAGGCATTACAAACCACAGTAGCAGGTGAAACTGGAGCAACAGTATTGTGGGGTTTGTTAATCATGAGTTTAATGCCTATCAAGGACAGAATTTGAGGACTTGGGGCCATACTAGGCAGGAAGGTGTAACTAAGGAACCTGCAAAATGCCACAGTCAAAAAGCCACACCATACTGAAAGTTTTCCTACCTGCAAACAGGAAGACAACAAGGAAGCTTGTTTGCCTTAAACTGGATTCAGAGTTTAAAAAAAAAAAAAAAAAAAAAGATCTCTTTGGAAAAGTTATCATGGAGTTAGGGATTTCACATATAAACTTCATACTACCAAATGGTCCAAAAATCCCCAACCTGACATACTATCTTTTTTTTTTTTTTAAAGATTTTATTTATTTATTTGAGAGAGAGAGAATGAGAGACAGAGAGCATGAGAGGGAGGAGGGTCAGAGGGAGAAGCAGACTCCCCGCCGAGCAGGGAGCCCGACGCGGGACTCAATCCTGGGACTCCAGGATCATGACCTGAGCCGAAGGCAGTCGCTCAACCAACTGAGCCACCCAGACGCCCCTGACATACTATCTTAAAAGTAGGGTTGGTTTGGGAACTTTCTGGGTGATGGAAGTGTTCTATAGTTTCACTGCGGTAGTGGCTACACAAATGTATACATTTGTCAAATCTCATCAAACATACTTAAAAAGGGTGTTTGCACTCTATGTAAAATCCGACCAAGAAATTAAACTGACAAAAAATATTTGAAATAAAGATGGTAGTATTTCTAGTGTACCTGACAGAAACAAGTAAAACTTTACTCTGGAAGCAGTCTCAAAATGAAAATGGGATTACAATTGGAAATTACAAAACACACAGAGAAATAATCCCTCACAAATAAAAATTAACAAACAGTAAAGAACAGGAAGGATGGTATCCCTAGAATTTCAGTTAAGACAAGTGTTGGAGAGAGTTGGATTGGATAAAATTAAGTATGTTTAAAATAAAAGCCATAAAAGAAGGAATAGAAAGCATAAGATAGAAAAAAACACAAACAGACTTGAAAACAGAACAATCCAAATTACAAAACAACCAAAGAAAATATTTGGAACTTAAAATATATATAGGAACTTAAAAATTAAATATCAATTAACCAAAGACCAGGAACACACCTGCAGCCACAAAAGCTGGCTTTATCTAGCTTGCTGCAACAAAGGAGAATGGACACCACAGAAATGGTGGGAGGGGTTTGTTACAGGATTTGTGCTTGAACCGGGTGATTCTAAGCAAGGTTTAAGAAGGCAAGGGTCAGTTCTGAATTAGATATTGTCAAAAAGTGGAGGAAATTTGGTGATTGAGTATCTTAGTAATTTTTATCTAAGAAGCAGGAGTCTGAAAGCAGGGCTAGAGTTATCGTTTGGAAAGAAGCAGTAGTCACTCATATACTCAAGAATGGGATAAAAATAACTAATTAGTTATTAGTTAGATACTGCAGAGTATCTTTCTTTCTGTCCTCTTCCAATGCCAACATGGAAGGGCCTTATCTAATCATTGCTTTTATTCTATTAGCGTTGTCTTCTTTCAATTAGGAACACCTAAACTGCCACCAGAGCAGTTTTTCACTTCATTAAGTGAATAATTTTAAAAACCTGTGAGGTGTAAATTAATTAGCAGATTGGACACAGCTAAAGAGAGAATTAGCAAAGTAGAAGATAGATCTGAGGAAATTAGAATGCAGCACAGAGATATACAGAGATAGAAGAGTGAGGATAGAAGAGCAAGGTTCAAGATACATATAACAGGTATTCAGAAATTAGAGAACAAAGTGGAAGAATGGAGGCAATATTTAAAGTGATAATGGCTAAGAACTTTCCATAATTGATAGAAAAATATGAATGGTCATATTCAAGAGGTAAAATAAGAATGGAATAAGATAGGGATGCCTGGGTGGCTCAGTTGGTTAAGCATCTGCCTTCAGCTGAGGTCATGATCCAGGGTCCTCAGATCAAGTCCCACACTGGGCTCCTTGCTCAGCAGGGAGCCTGCTTCTCCCTCTGCCTGCTGCTCCCCCTTATCATGCTCTCTCTCTCTCTCTCTCTCTCTGACAAATAAGTAAATAAAATCTTAAAAAAAAAAAAAAAGAATGGAATAGGATAGCAGCCCTGGGCTGGCTCAATCGATAGACTGTAAAACTCTTGATCTCAGGGTCATGAGTTCAAGCCCCACATTGAGCATGGAGCCTACTTAGAAACAAAAAAAGAATGGAATAAGATAAATAAAAATAGAGCTATATCAAGAGAAATTCAAACATATTCTGGTAAAAAAAAAACTCGGAAGAACAAGCGCAAAAAAAATTAAAGTAATCCTATATAAAACCAGAGAGAAAAGCAAAAACAGAGACTACCTCAAAGGACAATTATCTACAATTAGAGTCAGCAGATTTCTTAATCGCAACAATAGAAGCCAGAACACAACACAATAATAACATCAAAATGCTAAGAGAAAATGACTGTACTAGGAATCTATGCACAGCTATGATACTCTTTAAGAATAAGACTAAATTAAAGACATTTTAAGACAAATATATTACCACTAACAGTCCAGCTCAGAGAATTTCTAGATGTTCTTCTAGAAGCAGCAAGATACAAGAAAGAACCATGAGCAAAGAAACTGGGAAGGAAGTGTCTAAATTTAAACAAATACTGACTACATAAGTATAAAAAATATAAAAAATAATGATGATGAATAATGGGAATTTAAAAACCAACAACAGGGCGCCTGAGTGGCTCAGTCGGTTAAGCATCTGCCTTCGGCTCAGGTCATGATCCCAGGGTCCTGGGATCGAGCCCCGCATTGGGCTCCCTGCTCAGCGGGAAGCCTGCTTCTCCCTCTCCCACTCCCCCTGCTTGTGTTCCCTCTCTTACTATCTCTCTCTGTCGAATAAATAAATAAAATCTTTAAAAAAAAACCAACAATAATAATAATTACTATCTTAGGGAGAAATAAAATACTGGAAGACAACAACAAATGGATAGAGAGGAATTGGAGTTAAGGCATTCTAAAGACTTTGTGATGTTCAAAAGGAGAGTAGAGATAACAATTCACTTATGTTTTTGTTGAGTAGGAATGTTAAAATTTTAAAGTAAACCACTAAAAGTATAGAAATGAAATTTTTAACTTTCAGATCAGTTAAGGGAATAAAGGAGAACAGCAAATACTTGTGCAATCCACTAGGAAGTTTAAAAAAATAAAAGAAGAAAAGAACCAGAGAAAATCAGAATAAATAGAAATCACACACATACATATAAAGATTGTAGAAATTTGTACATATATATCAGGAAGCATAAAAACTGTAATTGAACCTACCTATAGAAGCACAGAGATAATCAGAATGGAAAAAAAAAAAATCTAGCCATATTTCTTACAAGCCTGTCAGACTTTTGGTTTTTTTTTTAAGATTTTATTTGTTTGACAGAGAGCATGAGAGGGAACACAAGCGGGGGAGTGGGTGAGGGAGAAGCAGGCTTCTTGCTGAGCAGGGAGCCCGATGCGGGGCTCGATCCCAGGACCCTGGGATCATTACCCGAGCCGAAGGCAGATGCTTAACGACCGAGCCACCCAGGTGCCCCAAGCCTGTCAGACTTTTAAAAATTTGAAAGTAAAAGAATGAAAAAAGATACATTATACAAATACCTACCAAAAGAAAACTGAAAAAGCCAGATTAAAATATGCCCCTCAAATAAATCAAAAGTGCTGTAAGATATAAAAGAAAGTAAGCATCCAATAATTAAAGGAACAAATAACCATGAGAATAAAACAAAATTTTTATGCACCCAGTGGTAATATAGCCTCACAAATATGTATTAAAAATTAACAGAATAATGTGGATAAATTGACAAATCCACAATCATCATACGTGATCATAGCACATCTCTCCATTGAAAGATTAAGCAAATGAAAAATTAAAAAGAATGTGAAAGATTTGAACACAAATAACAAGCTTGATCAAGTGTGTGTGTGTGTGTGTGTGTGTGTGTGTGTCCCTATACCCAACAATTATAAAACAAGCACTCTATTCAGGCACACAATTTACCAAAAGTGGTAATGAACTAGGCCACAAAGCAGGTCTCAACATACAAAATCCCATATTTACTAGGTGCTTACCCTGTGCCAGGTGCTGGCTAAATGCTTTAGTGCTTCACATATATTCATTTGTTTAATCCTCAGAAACAACCCTACTTGAGTAGGTACTATTTTTATTTCTGTTTTTAAGATGAGGAAACTCAGGCTAAAAAAATTTTAGAAAATTGCCCCAGCTCATCAAATGATAAGTTGGAAGACTGGAGTACAAAATAATGCAGTATGTAGACTTGTACTTTTCTTCCCTTAGGGAGAAAATTTTATAAGATACACACAAGCACATATTCTCAACACCCCAAATTAGTAAGTTTGGCCATTTGGTCATATTTCTTTTATTATTTTCCTTTTTTCTAAAAGACACAGTATACTTAAACAGTTAGTCTCCTTTAACAACAACTCAGTTTGGGATGCCTCGGTGGCTCAGTCAATTAAGTGCTGACTCAGGCCTTGATCGCAGGGTCTTAACCATCTGAGCCACCCAGGCGCCCCTTGATCGCAGGGTCTTGATATCAGGGTCATGAGTTCAAGCTCTATGTTGGCTCCACGCTGAGTGTGGAGTCTACTTAAAAACTAATAATAATAAAATAAATAAAATAACAACAACAACTCAGTTTGATTCCCTGCCTCTTTTCCAGGATAGACAGGTTTCCTTCCAGTTTATATTTTACACACCCATAATGACCAATACTTGTGACTATTAAAAATGTTTTATTTTGGTGAGGATGCATATGCAATGTGCACGTATACATGGGAATCAATTTTAATAGTCATTTGGAGAAGGAAGGAAAGGGCATTTTGTTTTTCTGGGTGTGGGTGTTGGGGTTTTTTTTTATTTTATTTTATTTATTTATTTGAGAGAGAGAGAGAGAGAGCATGAGTGGGGGCAGGGACAAAAGGAGAAGGAGAGGGAGAAGCAGACTCCCCACCCAGCAGGGAGCCTGACACAGGACTCAATCCCAGGACCCCAGGATCATGACCTGAACCAAAGGCAGATGCCCAACCAACTGAGCCACCCAGGCACCCAAGAAAGGGCATTTTGATGAGGAAAAAATGGCTAATGGCATAAACCAAAAACAGTGAAACATTTAGTGAGGCCAGAACATGAGCCATAAGAGAACAAGTGACTGAAGATGTAAACTGTGACCAGATTTGAAGCATTTTTTTTATGACACAGGAATGAATTTGGATTTTATCCTATAGGAAATAAATCAGAATAGTTGTCTTTTTCTTTCCAAGGAGGAAAGTGGTATGTTTAGATATTTTAAAGTAAAATAGAAACATTACAATGTTTCCCTCCAAATAATTTTCCCGCATGACCACAATACAATTATTATTACCAGTAAAATTAACAGTAATTCCCTTACTATCTACAGAATGCTATTTTTTAAGTAAGCTCTGTGCTCAATGTGGGGCTCAAACTCATGACCCCAAGATCAAAAGTCACATGCCCTACTTTCTGAGCCAGCCAGGTGCCCCCAGTATCCTACTGAGAGCATAATTTTCCCGAGTGTCACCAACATGTTTTTTACAACAGACTTATTCAAACCAAGATCTAATCAGAGACCACACATCATTACATTGCATTTTTGGGTCTTTTTAGTTTCTTATTTTAATAAAGCCCCTTTCATCACTTTCCTCATGTCATTAAAATGCTGCAGACATTTATGCAATACCCCACTTCTAGACTTGTCCGATTCTTCCTTTTGATATTTTTTTAAATTTTCCTTCTGCCCTTTGTGTTTCCTAAAAACCAGAATTTAGGTCTAAAACTTGTTTAGGTTCAGGTTAAACATTGTTAAGAATATTTCACAGGTGATGCTGTGTGCTTCACATTGCAACACATAGAGGAAGCACATAATGTCTGGGTGTTGACTAAAAATGGACACTGAGATTAATCCCTGAGTTAAAGTGGTGACATCCAGTTTTCACTATTGCAATGCTATGGTTTACCTTTTTCTCCCAACAAATAATGGACAGGGTGACATCTTGGCACGTATACATTGTCATCTTGTCTCCTATCAACACTTGACCTAATGATTTCAACATCCATGGATGATTCTAGTTTCAATCAGTAATTTCAGCTGTCATTCTTTTGTAAAGAAGAGTCTTTTCTCAGTATCTAGGATTATGTTGTTGCTCTGATATGCAATTCCTACTGAAAATGGAGGATAAATACTTCATTATAGGACATATACTCTTAACAACCATGATTTTTTTGCCTTATCAAAGAATCAAGATCAAGCTTTCTGATCATAATACAACTAAATGATAAATTATTAATAAGATATAACTAAAATAATATATGTGATGTATATTAGGGAATTTAAAATAGTTTCTAAATAAATTATGGGTCAGAAGTGAATTAAATATGAAAATGAACAGACATAACAGTGATCATTTATTTTTTTTTTAAAGATTTTATTTATTTATTCATGACAGAGAGAGAGAGAGAGAGAGGCAGAGGGAGAAGCAGGCTCCCAAGGAGCAGGGAGCCTGATGCGGGACTCGATCCCGGGACCCTGGGATCATGACCTGAGCCAAAGGCAGACGCTTAACCATCTGAGCCACCCAGGTGCCCAACAGTGATCATTTAAAATCTACTTATCAAACATGAGGGATGCTGCTAAAGTAGCAAAATGCCAGATAAACAATTAGTAAGATACAGCAAGGAGAAAAAGATAAGGAGCAAACACCTGTAAGCAACTTTAAGGCAAGAAATAAAAAAAAATGCCGTCAAAATATAGAATTTTTGAGGAAAAAAATAATTTGCCAAGAACAAGTAGAAAACCTGAATGCAACCATTGAGCAAATTGAAGCAGAGGTTTAAAATGTTCCTCCAAAAAATACTCTCCTCTGAGGTCTGAAAGATTTACAAGAGAGTGTTACCAAACAATCTGAGAACAAATAATCCCTGTCTTATACAAACTGTTCCAGAGAATAGAAAACGAGGAAATAACTCACAACTATTTTATGAGGATAATAAACCTGATCCTAAAACCAAAA